>NC_067485.1:61198918-61208918 GCF_947179515.1 Apodemus sylvaticus | reverse complement strand
GCTCAGTGCCCATGTGTGAACCTGGGTTGGTGCTGTGCATGCCCATAATCTCAGTAACCAGGCAGAGACGGGGTTTACAGTATTTACAGGGCAGGCAGGGTTTTCATAATGCTGATTGATGGACCCTTATTGTTGTTGTTGTTGTTGTTTTCTTTTATTTTTTTTAAGATTTATTTATTTTACTTCTATGAGTACACTCTTGCTGTCTTCAGACACACCAGAAGAGGGCATTGGATCCCATTACAGACAGTTGTCAGCCACCATGTGGTTGCTGGAAACTGACCTCAAGACCTCTGAAAGAGCAGTCAGGGTTCTTAACTGCTGAACCGTCTCTCCAGCCCCCTGCTGGGTTCTTGTAGTTGCTCAGAATAGTTTTGCCGATTATTAAGTAAATATGTGAAAGTATAAACCTAATCCTTTTCTTCATTCCTTGTTTTCCCCCTTGGTGTACCAGGTAGCACTGGGGTGACTAAATCTTATTCTAAACTTGTTCCAAGCCAGTGCTGACTATGTTTTTACAACCTTGTTGTCAGTGAGTAATGTGTTTATCAGATCTCCAGTCTTCCTGCCCTCCCCTCCCCCATCTCTCAATTGTTTAGCTTTCTCTGGCTAATTCTCTGTGGGTGCTCAGGGTCAACTTAATTAGATTTTGACCTCAACATAGAAAAGAAATACCTTAGTTACAAAGGCCCATTGTTTGGGCTTTGGAAAGATTACTAATGGGATAAGGATGGGGATTGCCAGGCTTTCTTGGCTGGCAGAAGACTTAGATACTTCAGAACTATGTCTAAGTAGTCCTACTGTCCTAACAGGCCTTGCTTACATAATGAGGCCTCGCCCAGATCTATTCTGGGCATTTCTCTTATGCTCAGATTACCAAGGTCACCGCATTTTGATTTCCAGAGTGCTTCAGACATTGAAGAGAGCCAATGCTGACTCCCAGTGCAGTAGAGAAGAGCTACCCACATGGCTGTGGAGAAGCAATCTGGCTGTAGCGTCCGGTCATGTTCCTGTCACTTTGAGCCATTAGCTTTCATCATGATGGCATCTTTTCTAAGGATCATGACCCATGTTGGGTGGTCTTGTTCTTCTCTTATGGCCATGACTGACAGAAGAGTTGTTATTGGTCTGCTTCATTTCACATACGTCTCCATGGCATCGGGAACAGCTCTCCTTTGCCCCTCACAGTACCCTCTGAGTTAGGTACTGTTGCTACTGCCACTCCAGAGGTAGGAACACGGGAGCATCTAACCCAAGTCTGTACTTATGGAAGCAGCGGCACAGGGGCTCAGGAGTGACCAGTCTTTGCATGTGTTGACTTTTGGAGAAATATTAGTAGCTCATGATGGCTGGAAGTCTGTTGCTCCTTAGCATTCAAAGTAGGCTGAACTTATAATCTGTAGCTATTTCCAGACTGTCTCAAACTGCCAGCTCCCAATAATGACACAGACACTATTATTATTTGTTGTAACTTAGGCACTAGCTTAGGCTATTTCTCAACTAGCTCTTATAACTTAATTAACTCCATCTATACTAGCCCACATTTGTCATGTAGCCTGTTAACCCCACACTATGTCCCAGTATGTCTGTCTGTCTTCCTCCATGTTTATCTGGTGATTCTTTCCCAGAGTTCCTGTCTCTGCCCAGAAGCCCCGCCTTCTGTTTCCTATCCTGCCATTGGCCATCAGTTCTTTTTAAAGTCAATCAGAGAATGCCTTAGACAGGTAAAAAAAGGACAGAGACATACCATCACACAGTGTACAAAAAGATTACCCCCAACATTTAGAGCCTCAAGATTCTGTTTAACTCTATATACTTCGAAGAATTGAAATAAGCATATCACAGAGGTGTCTTCACAAGTCACAGAATCAGAGGCGCTGATAAAGAAAATGTGGGTAGGTTCACAGTGAAGTACTGTTCAACCATAGAGAAGACAGTGTGTCCTTTACAGGAAAATGGATGAACGGTTAAATAAAGTCAGATTCAGAGAGACAGGTATTCGGGCAGATGGCTCAGTGGTTAAAGTGCTTGCCACACAGATAAGGGCCTGTGTGTGAACCCTCACACCCACTTGACATCCATAGTGATGTGTGTCTAAGAGTCCCACACTGAGAGGCTGAGACCAGAGGACTGAGGGGCTTGCTCACTAGCCAGTGAGGGCACAGCAGCATTCTCTAGCTCAAGGAGAAAACCTATCTTATAAGAAGGTGAGGCAGGATAGAGGAAAATCTCAGTGTGGACCTCTGTCCCTAACTCCTTGCAGGCACCTGCATATGCACACACACACACAGACAGGTAACACAAGTTTTCTCTCACATGAAGAATCTGGACTTTTAGAAATTGCATGAAAGCAGAAGGGGACTCTCTTGGGAAGTGGAGAGGGGCCAGATCTGCCTTTAGGGTTGAGAACAAGAGAGGCTAATGAAAGGGGTTTGTGATGATTAAAATATTGTATACATATAATGAAGCAGGATGGCCTATGGCCATATCTCTCTGAGCATGCCCAATCTTGTCTGAAAATATTAGGATGAAAATCATTTTTTTGTGTAATTAATATATAAGAATTAAATAAAAGGGACCCAGCCAACGCCTTATATATTTAGTCAGCATAGAAATCAGAGGTAGAACCCAGAAAGTAAAGCATACAACCTCTGTTCTGTCCAATACAGCTAAGTAAGAGAAGGAAGAGGGCCAGGCATGGGACACATGCCTTTAATCCCAGCACACAGGAAACAGACGCGGCAGACCTTTGTGAGTTCCAGAAAAGTCTGGTAAGTTCCAGGACAGACAGGGCAAGTTACACAGAGAAACCCTGTCTCAAATAAACAAAAACAAATAAGCAAACAAAGTTAGAGAGAGGAGAGGTGAGGCCTCAGAGTCTATCTATTTTAGTTTAACTACATGTGAGCCCAAATTCAGAGAGGTTGAAGACTAAGAAATACTGGTCCGAGCTAACCAGTCTCCCTTCTTACACAACCTGGGACCTCCTGTCCAGTGGGCAGCACCACTAGCAATGGGCTGAGCCTTCCCATATCAATCATTAAGAAAATTCTCTACAGTCTTACCTACAGGCCAACCTTATGGAGGCATTTTCTCAGATAGCATTCCTTCTTCCCAAATATGTCTAGGTTTGTGTCAGGATGACAAAAGCCACCTAAGACACTTGTCAACTTGACCCATGTGGGAAGAGAGAACCTAAATTGAGACCTCCATCAGATTGGTCTGTGAGCATGTCTATTGTTGTAGATCCGGCCTAAACTTGCATTATCTTATTTGGGTTCCCCAAACTGCACAAGAATCCTGAATGTAAGATGCTTAGGGTCTCTGCCCCTAGTTGGTTTCAATTGGTAAATAAAGTTGCCAGTGGTCAATCGCTGGACAGGGAGACAGAGGTGAAACTTTAGGATTAGAGGCCAAGGGGATGGAGAGGAAGGAGGATGTAGAATCTCCATGCCAGGAAAGGAATACTATCCAGGCCTAAAAACTGCAAAAGAGAGAGTAACAATCATATAAAAGATGGGGAAGAGCAGCCCCAGGCCCCCATCCCCATTGGGTCTAGGAGCAAATATGGAATAGAGATTTTAGTAAATAACTCAGGAGTATCAGAGAGGAGGTGTTAACAACGTGGAAGTTTGGAAGTGGCCCAACCACTGAGCTGTTTGAACCAAGCCAGTAGTCCAGGTTTAAGACATATTAAATATAAGAGTGTGTGTGTGTGTGTGTGTGTGTGTGTGTGTGTGTGTGTGTGTGTGTGTGTGATTCAAGCTGCTGCCAGGGAGATTAGAGCAGATTAATCATCTACTGCTACAGTCTATGGTACATTTTTAAGTTAATAATTGATGTGCGCCTGAACAGCCTACTGTCAGAACTGGACTGTTTAAAAGGGACAGATGAGCCAAGCACAGTGGTTTATACCTTCAGTTCATCCTGCACCCCAGAAACAGAGGCGAACTGATCTCTGAATTCAAGACCAGCCTGATCTACACGGTGAGTTCCAGGATAGTCTGGGCTATTTAGCAAGGCTCTCTCTTGGGTAGATGAGAAACCCAACAAGCAACAGTGCTCCTCCATGGTCTCCTGCATTGAGACCCCCACCTTGGCATCTCTTGATGATGGGCTATAAATCAAATAAACCCTTTCTCCCCAGATTATTGTTGGTGGTGTTTTATCACAGCAACAGGCAAACAAACTAGATAAGTATGTTTGGGTTTTCATTTTTTATTACATGTATTTACGCAGCTAATTGGAGGGATTCGTGCTATGATATGGCTCATGGCACTCAGAGAACATCGTCTAGGCATGGGTCATCCCAGACAGTGAATTCACGCTGTCTTGCTCTGAGGCAGGCCATGTCACTAGCCACTTGGATTTTTTGTTTGTTTGTTTTATTTTTGTTTGTGATGGGGTTTCATGCAGCCCGGGCTGGTCTCAAACCCTTTAAGGCTGTGAATTTCTGATCTTTCTGCCTCCAAACTCAGAGAGCTGGGATTGAAGGCATACATCAATGGGCCCAGTTCTACTGCATGCATTACCTTCTGGGTTTCTTTTCTTTTCTTCTCTTTTCTTTCTTTTTTCTTTTGATCACCAGGCCATGTTATTATAAATTAATTTCATCTTTTTGTTGAATAAACACAGATGCCAACTTACTAGTCCGTATAATTTCATTGTCATAGTGACTTAAGCTCAGGTTTAATGAATGATCTTTAACTTGGGCAAATATTTACACCAAGGTGTGCAGGTGGCTGGGTATTTGCTCTTTCATATAAGTACGTGGAAAGGGGGAGAAGGGCAGGCAAGGGGCACTGTTCATGACCCTCAGCGGACACTCATCATGGACCATGGTACCCCAATTTCTCAGCTTCTCTTCCCCCCTTTCAGCACAGCCTACATTGTGCTAGCAAACCACTTCCGTAAATGGTAGAGCAACTGCCTAGCATGTGCAAGGCCCTTGGCTCTCCCTCCAGCTCCCCAGCAAACAAGCAACAAACCCAAGAGGCAGTGAAGTACAGAAGCCCTTGGTTCACCTGTAACAGTGTATTAGATACAAGTTAGATGCTCAACCCTCATGACTGAGCATCACTTTGCTTATCCGTCTCTGGGCATCTCTACCCCCATCCCACCATTAACTTTTAGAAATCACTTTCTGATCTCCAGCTGCCAGGCCCCATCCCTCACCCTCCGTGTTCTTCCAAGGAACATGGGCTGGCTACATTTAGGGCTGGCTAGACTTGATACGTTCTTCCCTGCGAAGCACCCTCCACATTTCTAGTAGTTCTTTGAGGCCGGGTTTTTCTGTTCTTCCATAAGGTGGTCGCACATTCTACCCTGTTCTTTGCTGATGTCACACCAACTGGCCCCTCCCTTCTAGTAACTCAGTGCATGGAGGCATCATTGCTTTTGGCTACTCTGTCTCATCTTGCAGGCCCAGGATGCAGAAACAAAACAATCGGGATCTATGTGCATTTGTGACTTTGCCGTGGTGAGTCATGAACCACTGTCAGTTCACCCCAAACTGGGCACCCACAACAGGCCAAAGACAGAATTCTACTCAAGCCTAGTTTCTTGGGCTTACATACAGGCACATAGGTGGCTCAAAGGCAGCTGCATCACCAGAAATCCCACCCTAGCCTGGGTGACAACTCATCAAAGTTGTTTCCTAGGAGTTTCCTGGCCGATTTGCATGATGTCCACTCTGGATAGGCACCGCCCCTAGCACTTGGTGCTGACTTTACAACTGCGGGGAGGAGCGTGGTGTGTCTTATAACTTCCTGAGTTTCTGAGCCTTTGAAGTTTCATTAGCTTCTTGAGCTGTAGGAACCTCTCTTAAGGAGGGGATGTTTCAGTGTGCGCCAATGGTCGAGGCTGGGATTAAAGGCGGCTAAAGCTGTTATTGCACGGACAGCTTACAGGGCCACCAGAGAGGGTCATATACAAGGAAGTGTCACCCAGTGTGAGGAACAGTCAGTCCCCAACCCACAGCTTCCCCGACCAGAGTCAGCATCTTTCTACCCACCACTGGCCAGTGTTCTATATGGTTTTGAGCAATGAAACTGCTTTGTTTTAAGTGCTTTGTCCCCATTAAAATCCATGTTGAGACTTGGTCCCCAGTATCCTGTTAAGAGGTGGTAGGAATCTTCAGAAGCCTTTGATATACAGAGGGGGACCTCACAGGTGACTGATTCTCCTCGGAGTGGGTACTGACTCTCTCTAGCATCCTCAGCTTCCCCCTCATTGCCTTCTAGTGAGCAGGCTTCTCCTGCCCGCACATCCGCTGTCCCATCTGCTCTTCTGCCCTGGATGGATGGAGTAGCACGGAGAGCCCAGCAGACGGCATGCCTATTCTATTAGACTTCCGGAACTCTGAGCAAAAACTGAACCTCTTTATTTATAAAATACTCAGTCTTGGATAATCTATTCTAGAAACAGAAAGGGACCTGAGATAGAAGATGTGTGTGAATGAGTGGGGTAAACTGGTCACCTTTGGCTAAAACCATTATATTCCAGGTCATGATGTCTGAAACAATTTTAAGAATTAGTGTGAACAAAATGTTTGGCTTTTTTCTTTCCCTATAGTGCTGAGGAATAAATGTCAGACCTCATCTGCACTAATACCATATTCTAGACCAGCGAGCTATACTCCAGCTCAACATTTTGCTTTTTTAGTTTACATTTTTGTCCCATTGTTTTTTGAGACAATCTGTCTGTATCCCAGGCTGACCTGGGACTCACTATATATAGCTTAGGCTGTCCTTGAACTCACAGCAATCTTCCTGCACTAGCTTCCTACATCTGGGATTACAGGCATGAGTCATCACACCCAGATATTTGTCTGCTTACACATTTACCACATCTAAGTAAAAATCTGCAACTGTTCTCCAAGACCCATAATTTAACAGAATTACAACAAAACCTTAGTGTTTTTTGTGAGTGATGTAAATGCTCGCAATTTGTCGAGAGAGAGAGAGAGAGAGAGAGAGAGAGAGAGAGAGAGAGAGAGAGAGAGAGAGAGAGGAGTCAGGAGGCAGCAGTTTCAGGAATCAAACCTAAGCAATATCATTTTCGCTGCTTCCTACTTAAATTTCATCCCTTTCCTGAGTTTAGTCTGCACATATTCACTTACCTGTAGTATTTGGAAGCTTCTTGAAGTCCACTATTTGACTATTAAAAGGATACACTCAAAGGTAATTTTAAGCTACTTTAAATAAGTCTTTGGTGAGACAGGACAAAGAATAGTGTGTGTGTGTGTGTGCGCGCGCGCGCGCGAGCATTGAAACAGTCTGAATTTACTGTTTTATTTTATACGAAATCAGTAAAGTCCTCGGTTTAGGTAATGTGGGCTAAATGTGCCCACAGCTGAGGTTATTATTTGTGTGCAAACATAAGGAAGACAGGACATGGCTTCCTCAGCCTTGAACAGACACACTGCTTGTGGCGTTCTGAGTTCCAGGAGGCAACTCCTCATCCTGTTTGATGTTGATGTCTCCATCCCAGCCCTGACCACCTGCTGCTGCTTTCGGAGCACTGTCTCTCTCTCTCTCTCTCTCTCTCTCTCTCTCTCTCTCTCTCTCTCTCTCTCTCTCTCCTCCAGCCCCACTTCTGCATTACATACTGCCTGCCTCTGTGCCTCTAGGGTTGGGAGAGAGACCTCAATTCAATCTATTTTATAAGGACTTGTTTTAGTTTTAGTACCCAAATTTTCACATCCTGGAAACACCTAACTTCCCCCAGAGTTAGGGACCATTGGCTACTTTGTCTACATCCTGGTCTCACACATTTCTTGTTCAAATTCTGTAAGAGGCAAGAGCAGGCTGCCAGGCCGCAGGCAGGCTCCGCCAGCTTAGTAACCCTGCTAACTGAACCAGGCAAGGCTGCTGCTGCCTGAAGAAGTGGAAGAGCACAGACAAAGGCTTTGAACACCATTGACGGATGCTCTGTATCCCTGGTCACATGGACCCGAGAATGACGCAGAGTTACCAGTGAGTGCACTGGTGCATTGGGCAGAGAGAGAAGGCAGCTCTGGAGACGATGTTACGCACCCGGGGCTCACCCTGTAACTAGGTGTTTCATTCCACGAATTCTGGTCCAGGGAGAATTTACTAAAGTTTGCAAAAGAGGATGCTTAAAAGCAGTAAAATGAAGAATTTTAAGTTTTCAAAGCATGTGGGGACCCAAGTTTCACCTTGAGGGACACTCCATCTGTCCACTCGCTGTGCTGGAAATGAGTCCTTTCTAACAAAGCCTGTCTCGCCTGGAGATCATATAGTAATGACCTCCTTGTTGGTTCTGTGGGCTAGAATACAGGAAAAATAAAAATAAACTTACTGTCCATACTAACTTCTAAGGTACACGACTGTTCTCAAAAGTTATAAGATACTTGAGGATTCAGAACTTTCACTCCCTGAGTCCTTGGGTGACTCGGGGTGCTCAAACACCCAAACCCCTTGAACACTGTAACCTAAAGCATCAGAGCTTAGCCTTCAAGCCAGCTGCAGGCCTGTCACGTGACAAACTGTTCACGGGGAGACACATCACACATATTTACTCAGCCAAGTAAAGGAACCCATGGCAGACCATACAAAGTACGGATACCACCAAAGTCCAATTTGGTGAGCCTTGAGTTTTATTAGGATTATTTGCAATGGGTAAGGGATTGCTTACAGGAGCAGAAATAACTCAAAGACAGCTGCATCACCAAGGCCCACCCCAGCATGAGTGACAGCCCACAAAGCTGTGGACCTTGAGCACACTGCATAGCCAGAAAGCAGCTCAACAGGTTGGAATGTCCTTTCCACATGACTCCATTTGTCTAAACCTCTTTGAAGTGGCTCCGCTGGTTTCTGCTTCTTCCAGGTAGCTGGTTTGGTCTTTGAAGCTTAAGTCTGCTCTTCTTAGAGGGACTCTCAGCTTTCATTGCTTATTCTGGCCAGGAGGAAGCCTAGTGAATCTCCTCAGTTTCAGGGACTTCCTGAAGCTTTTTTTGAGTTGCTTACCCTCTTCCTGCTTAAGGATCCTCCTTAGGAATGGGATGATTCCGTCTGGAAGGAAACTGTTAACAGGAAGGCCTATTTGGGTGTTGACTGGCCCTGGCCTTCTTCGTGAGAATATGACTTCTCCATACATCCAGGGTGTCTTAGTCAGAGTTTCTATTCCTGCACAAACATCATGACCAGGAAGCAAGTTGGGGAGGAAAGGGTTTATTGAGCTTACACTTCCACATTGCAGTTCATCACTAAAGGAAGTCAGGACTGGAAGTTAAGCAGGTCAGGAAGCAGGAGCTGATGCAGAGGCCATGGAGGGATGTTTCTTACTGGCTTGCTTCCCCTGGCTTGCTCAGCCTGCTCTCTTATAGAACCCAAGAGCACCAGCCCAAAGGTGGTACCACCCACAAGGGGCCCTCCCCACTTGATCACTAATTGAGAAAATGCCCCACAACTGGATCTCATGGAGGCACTTCCCCAAATGAAACTCCTTTCTCTGTGATAACTCCAGCCTGTGTCAAGTTGACACACGAAAATAGCCAGTACAATTGACCCCTTGTCAACTTGACACACAAACACATCACTATTAAGCCTCAACCCTTACTTTCTTATTTATCCCCAAGATCTAAATTACTTTAAAAGTCCCACAGTCTTTATATATTGAAAGTTCAATCACCTTAAAACGTCCAATATCTTTAAAATTCAAAGTCTTTTAAAAATTCAAAGTCTCTCAACTGTGGGCTCCACTAAAATACTTTCTTCCTTCAAGAGGGAAACATATCAGGGCACAGTCACAACCAAAAGCAAAACTCAAACTCCAATAGTTCAATGTCTGGGATCCATCTCACGATCTTCTGGGCTCCTCCAAAGACTTGCGTCACTTCTCCAGCTCTGCCCTTTGTAGCACACAGCTTGTCTTCTAGGCTCCAGCTGCCTGTACTCCACTGCTGCTGCTGTTCTTGGTGGTCATCACATGGTACTGGCATCTCCAAAATTCGCTATTTTCCACTGTAATTAGGCTT
>NC_067485.1:60978918-61196418 GCF_947179515.1 Apodemus sylvaticus | reverse complement strand
GAGGTGAGAAGCTCAAATAGCCTTTTTCGGAACCCTTCCCATATGGAGACCTGAAGAATAGATGGGGCTTATTTTGGGTCGCATGCAGGTGACCATCTGTGCCGGTTTACTGGTGACAGTCACCTTTTCTAATTGTCCGGCCCTAACTGTTGATGGTACCTCCTCTCTTTGTCCCAAGTGCTCTGGCTTTTTATTTAAGTATAAGGTCACTGGAGCCGCCTGACAGTTTGCTGTCAAAACGAGGTAGAAGAGGCAGCATTCCACACCTATGGCGTTCATCTCAACGGTGTTTTCCCCGTTGTTAACTGTCCATCCCTTCTGGCTTACAGATGACGCACGCCGTCAGAATGAGGATGCTACATACTTACCCGACAGGATGCCTCCTTTCAAACATTTGTGTTGACTGGTTTGTTCACTTTGTTTTGACTGAGTTATCAATGCTTTTGGAAGGTCCACCGAAAGACTGAATTATTTCTTTTGTGTCCAGATGTTAAATTACTTTAAACTCTCTCGCTTTTAGCAAGTCTTTAAAAAATAAATTAAACATATACATATATCAAGGTAATGTCACTTAGGCTTGGCCCTGGCCATAATTTCTCACTTGAACAATTTACATAAAAGAAGCCAATGTGTTTTTGCACTGCCCTGTAATTAAGCAGGCCTGTGGCAAATTATCCACCTTTGTTTATGGTTAAGTCTCAGCTTAGACATCTCTTGCAAATGCTGTTTTTCTGTTTTTGTTTTTTTTTAAACAGTCCAGTTCTGTTGTAGGTTGGTTACAATTGAAAGGTCAACTTTGTCTTCTTGGCACTCCTCTTTTGGATTGATGACAGCCTTCTGTGTGTATACATAAGGTAATTTTAAGTCTGAATCCCTACATATGAGAAAGGTTTGCACCTTCTCTGTGTCAGGGAAATGGAGTTGATAGTTTAAACCCCAGGATTGTTCTTGTGGTTCCTCGCGATGACTAGAAGAAAATTAAATTTAAGTTCTTGCTTTCTCTGAAAAATTTGAGTGGGCAGATTGGATGGTGATAGAAAATTTGAAAGCCAGAAATTACACTTTTAGAGGCACAGAATACTTCTTGTTCAGAGTTGCCTGTTGATTAAAAGGGACCATCTCTCCAGCACCTGGAGTGGCAATCATGGTATTTTTCTTGAAGGTTTGAGTGCAAATTTATATCGATTGCAGAATACGTTTACTGGTTCTATGTGTGTACGTATGTTTGCTTTTCCTAGAGACTTGACAGTCAGTGGAAACTTGACTGTCAGTTCTTAATAAGATCGGTGTGCCTGCAGGAGAGATATGTGAATAACAGGCACAATGATATGAACTGGGTCTTTTGTGTGTGTGTGTAGGGGGGGGGAGGTGTTCCAAGACCGGGTTTCTCTGTATAGTCCTGGTTGTCCTGGAACTCACTCTGTAGATCAGGCTGGCCTTGAACTCAGAAATCTGCCTGCCTCTGCCTCCCAAGTGACAGGATTAAAGGCGTGTGCCACCACTGCCTGCCTTAACTGGGTCATTTAAAAAATGTTTTCTGTTCCTGTTCTTAAGGAGAAGCAAACCAACTTCCAGTGAATCACAGCAGCTCTGCCTATAAAATTGTCAGAATGTGGTCCTGCAGGAGGGCACTTCACCATCACCACATGTGTGGGTCACAGTCTTTTATGATGTAGGTTCATGGTCTTTCTCGTCCTCTTATCCATCCTGTGTGGGATATCTGGAATATCTACAGAGGGAGCAGCGGTCTGCTTTTTTCATGAGAGAGCAGCGGAGGCATTTGGGCAGTAGAGGGGTTTTGGGGGGCTGCTTAGAGTCCCCGAATCTAGATAGTATGGAAGAACTTCCTCTATTTGGCCCATCTAGGACCAAAATTGGCTCCATTGCTTTGCACACAGCACCAGGAGGGTGCTGGCATCATTCCTATCTGCAAATGGATCTGTCCTGCCTGAATGCAATTGAAGGGAAGGTTCCTGTTGACTGGCTGCGGTCGCCTGCTGTTACTGCCTACATCTTGGAGGCTGTTCCTATACTGTGAGGGGACTGCTCAGAGGGGGCTGGCTGTTCCCAGAGGGCAGCAGGTTCGCTAGCATCAAAGCCTTTAGCCTAGTATTTCAGCTCATTGCTCCTCCCATTGGTACTGGTAACTTGAAAACTTAACAGCAGCCATCTACGACTTGAGAAGGTTAGAGAGATGCTTTAGCAGTTAAGAGCACTTGCTAAACAATCATGAGGTCTAGGGTTTGTATCTCAGCCCCCACGTACTAAACTGGGCCTCCTGTGCTTGCCCGGAAGCCCAGGATTGAGGAGGGCAGAGACAGGGAGGTCTGCTGGTTGGTAGACTAGCCAAAAAATCTAGGTTAGGGAGAGACCTGACTCAATGGGAATACAATACGGCGGAAAGTGGTAGAGGAGGAGGACATTGAATGCCCCCTTCTGACCTCCCAGGCATGCGAGACACGCACAGCCACATAACCAAGCACATAAATACACGCAGAAAGACAGCCAGAACAATCCAACCCAGAGCCTGAACGCAGGAAACTCTTCCTTTGTGAAGGTTTTGTGTTTCTTCTGTTGTTGTTTGTGTGTTTGTTTTGTTTTGATTGTGGTGCTCCCATTCAAACCTAGGGCCTTGAACATGCTAAGCAAATGTTCTTTTTTTTTTCTTTTTTTTTTGGTTTTGGGGTTTTGGAGACAGGGTTTCTCTGTGTGGTCCTGGCTGTCCTGGAACTCACTCTGTAGACCAGGCTGGCCTCGAACTCAGAAATCTGCCTGCCTCTGCCTCCCAGAGTGCTGGGATTACAGGCGTGTGCCGCCACCGCCTGGCTCAAATGTTCTATCATTGAACTATACCCTTCTACTTCCCGCGCTTTCAAAAACAGGTTGTTACTCAGTAGCTCAAGAAGGCCTTAGACTCAACTCTGTAACAAAGACAAGCCTCCTTGTAATTTATTATCTTCACGCCTCAGCAGCTGAGATTACAAGCCTGTACTACCAAGTGGGTCTCCCTTTGTGAATACTTGTACCTAAATAAATAGCCAGGAGTATGGGGATACGTTTGCTTCATGGCTTCCTTGGGTAAGATCATGGGGCGTTGCTGTGGCAAGGTCATAGAAACTTCTAGTTATTTGCCGTGTAAACCTACTCCTTGGAGCTAGAGAGATGCCGCAACAGTTAAGAGTACTTGTTACCTTTTCGGAGGACCAGGTCTCATTCCCAACACACATGTGGTGGCTCACAACCATCTAACACCAGTTAGAGAGGACCAACACCCTTTTCTGACTTTGAGGTCAGAAAGGTATGTGTGACATACCTATGTGTACACAAAACACCCATACACATAAAATAAAAATAAATCTTTAAATATAAAATAAACCTACTCTCTGCATTCCCCATGCCAGGACACTGCTTGAGTTTCCTACAAGACCTCTACATTATCTTGGATTTCCAGAAAAATCCTTTTAGGAGTGGAGGGGCTCTTTCCCTGCCACGGGTGTCGTTTATACCCTAACTTGTGGCACACTTTTTTTGTCCTTTAGAGACTTCCGCATTTCTCTGTTCAAAATACAGCCAAAATATGTCCCTACTGCTGCCAAGACATACAGGTGACTCAAGGTCATAATCTGGCCCAGAGGCCAGCCATTGTTCTGCACACATTCCTGTTCTAAATCAATGTCCAGTGCTACTTGAATGGGCTGTAAATTGGGTCAAGGTATGAGAGGCAAGATGGCCATTGTCCTCTCCCCCTGAGATGATCTGAGGCTGTAGATTAAAATGTCACGCCGCTTCTGTTAGCTACTGGATTCTCTTCAGATCTCTAAAGGAACTGGGGGCAAATGTTGCTTAGAGTCTTTTCCCATCTTTTCAGTGTGTGGACATTGTGCCTCCTAGTTTCACTTTCTGGGAACTTTGCCAGCTTTCCAAGGACTGGGTAGTGAACAAAATAAATATTTGTAGGTAGTTTAAAAGGAGAACAAGTCTGTCGGATGTAATTCTGCCCATCCGAAGAAAAACATTTTAATTGCCTTTCAGATGTTCTTAAGTAATTGACTTGAGAGACTCAGAAGGTTGATTTAGTAGGTGGCTTTTCAGATTTCTGATCAAGAAGAGTGTTTGTGTGTATGGATGTGGAGTGTGTGTGTGTAAACACACGTCTCTCTCTTTCTCTCTGTGTGTGTGTGTGTGTGTGTGTGTGTTTGTTGGGGGAGGGGAGGAGTCCAAGAAAGTAAAGGTGAATAAAAAAATCAAAACAAAAAAAAAAAATAAAAATCAAAACAAAAAAAGGATTTAAAATGCAGGGGTTAAAGTCCAGGTAAGAAAGCTAGTGAAGTCACTAGAGGAGATTACAATACTTCTTTATAGATGCTAATTAGTCTCCTACATAGTTCCATGTGTAAAGTGCTTATTTCCGTAACATTTAGTATATGCTTACCTTAAAAAAAAACTTTTAAAGAGATCTCCCATAACTTTGGGAGATTCGACAGTTCGCTCCATATTACTCAGCCGATCTGGGGGGCCTATTGGGCTCCTGAAATTCAAGAGGGTTGGGCCTGGCTTGTAACAGCAGTTCCTGTCCCTAGTTCAGTGTGAAGTGTTTGCCTTGTCCCTAAACTGCGAGTCCCGGGAAACCCGGCAGGCTGCGTCCTGGGTCAGCAGAGCCGTCACCTGTTGGGCGGCAGAGGCGGGGACAGCCGCTGCCTCCAAGGCACAGCCCCCAGTCCTGGCGACAGCAGGCGGGTGGCGGACGCTCCGGGACCCGGGCCGAGGGAGGCCGGGCGCTGGAATGCGGTCTTCCCGGGCGAGGGAGACTTTGCACCGGAGTGGAGACTAGTTGGGGTGGGGTTTCGCTGGTCCCCTCCGCCCCACCCCCGGGCCCCCTTCCAAGCGCTTTCTGCGAGCTTTCCGAACTGCGCTCTGAAGTTTCCAGAGGGAGAAGCCTGGCCGGCCGGCAGGGACAATGGAAGAAAGCGAAGGCCAGAAATGTGAGCCGAACCTGCCTTCCTCCGCAGACAGCAGACAGACGCCCCGTAAGTAACAGTCCTCAAAGATGGAGTTACACGCACGCCGCTTAGAACTGGAGACCCGGCGCCTGGCGCCAGGAAAAGTCTATTTCTTGGTGTGTGTGTGTGTGTGTGTGTGTGTGTGTGTGTGTGTGTGTGTGTGTGTGTGTGTGTGTGTGTGTGTGTGTTGGGCGAGGGGGTGGGGTGTACTTTCAAACTGAGCCCAGAGCTGTGGTTTCTTTGCTCTACTTTATCTCTTCTGAGATCTTCCTGAAGTCGGTGAAGAGGTGGAGTATGGTGTCAAACTGGTCGAACAGTGAGCAAGCAGTTTTTGCGGGATCTCTAAGCAATGACAAATGAATCGCCCAGTAGCTATTTGATAATTTCCCGGTGCTTCAGGAGGCTCAGAAAGGCAATTTTGCACCTCCCGGGCGCAGCGGTTCCATTCATTGGTTAGGAGTTTCCATGGGGGTAGCTTCTTGCGGGCTACAAAGTTTTGCAGCGCTTTAGAGTTAAATTGGAGTTTAAGTATGTTTCTATTTTGCAGATCCGAACGGCAGGGGAGTGCTTGAGCATCTAGATGATAGATAGAACTCTTGGGCTTTCTGTTTAAATGTAAAAGTTGGGAGTTCTTAAAAGAGTTAAGTTTGCCTGTATTTTCTCCAGGCAGTTTCTTTTCTACATTGTGTTTATAATAGACTTGGCTTTTCCGCTGGGGATTTCCAGAACCTTATATAGTTCCAAATAAATCTTGCCGGGAGGGTGGGTGGCTGCAGACTGCGATGCCAGCGCCCCTCAGCCCCTCTCTCTGCAGGCTGTCCCGGGGCACCTACCACACAATCTCGAACCGCCCCGCCCCACCCACCCGGCCAGGTTCACGGAAGGGCCAGTTAGTAACACAAAGATGTGCAAGGCTCTGCACAGCAGCGCGTGGGAGTGGGGATTATGCACAAGGGAAAAGGTGTGTGTTTTATAAAATGAAAAAAAAAAAAAAAGGAAGTAGCTCATGACTCATCCACACTGAAAATGCAAAGCCAAGCCAGACAGAAGAAAATACAATTAGGAGAGAGAAATCCCCTAGCGAACTGAAAAGGAAGCCTGCCTCCTAAATGTCCAGTGTGCCCCTGAGCCTTGGGGCAGCAGTGCACTGGTCTGAGCGCAGTTTGAGGGTTGGCGGCCTCCTGCCTGAGAAAGGCCCCCAACTTTCTCTTATTGGATAGGATGGTTCTTACTGCAAGAATCTAACCTCTGGGCCTGTCCTGAAAGAAACGACTCAGATTTTAGAGAAATTAGTTTGGGATCAGTTTAAGAATTAACCCCGAAACAACCAGAGTAAGTAAGTCACTGATGTTTCCCAGGTAGGGATGGCCAGATGGCCTCCCTTTGCCTACTCATCCACAACACCAATATTGAACTGGTGGGACATAGCAATGGCTGTCCCAGCCGCTGGGGATCCCGCTATGCAAAGCGCAGACTGAAAATACTCCCCTTCGTTGGATTGACGTTCTAAGGGCCAAGCTGGGGTGGGGCGGGGAAGAGGCAAACAATGAAGACTTAAGCAAAACACAGAGCGTGTTAGATGTCTGGAAGGCTGGATTTCCTAAAGAAACATACAGAGTGCCTAAGTTAACTCTGAGTTCAGATGAACAGTGAGTGGTCTTTAAAGCGTATGTATTTCTTACATATTGCATGGGATAGACTGATACTAAAAAAAAAAAAAGTACGTTTTATGCTCCCAAGTTTCAATTTTTACTGGAGATCCTGTGTTTTATCTGGTGATTCTATTAACTAAAAGTTAGGCTAGAGGGGAAAATAAGGTGGGAACTAGGGAGTGGCGGCCAAACCCTACGGATTTATCTGGGAGAAGAAGAGATGAGAATTAACCAAAAGGAGGAGGCAGAGCAGGAACCTGGAAGATAAAGAGGAACTGGTTGAAAGGTCAGCCCAGGCCAGATTATGGAGTCCTTGTGGAACTGTGGGAAGGTCTTTAGCTTTTCCTTCACAGGAGGTGAGGCCGCCGCTAGCAAATTGGACTTGCTTTTTATTTAATTAAATTAATTTAAATTAATTAATTTGGAACCCTGGGAGCAAACGTAGAGTCTTGAGCCTGTTAGGCAAGAACTCTACTGGGGATCCTAGTCTGCAGTTGGTGGGCCAGGGGTGTTGGGTGGGGCTTAACACAAGTGGACTGGGGGAAGGGCAGAGAGGCCTTTTAAGGAGGCTTCTGAAGTAAAGCAGGCAAGGAAACCCCGTGCTGCTCCAACCTAGATGGCGATAAGCAAACTGTGATAAGAAGGAAGCAGATTCCTGACGTACTCAGAATGCGAAGCCGAAGGAATTTGCTAAGATCAGATGTAGTGTTGAACAGAAAAGGAAGGTCAGAGACAGTTTGAAAATATTTGATCCAGGTGACTGGAAGGAGTTGCATTTACCTACAACATGGCGGAGGGGGAGGGGCCAGCTTGGGTGGGGGAGTAGTATTTCCTTAGGGAGTGTGAGGATTGAGAAACATGTCAGGAGTCAATTCAGATAATGGTCAGTGGGTTACCAGGAAGGCTGGGGACTGAGCTCTCTCTCTTGTCGGCCTTTGTGAAGAAGGACAAGTCTGAGAGTTGCACCCAGGCACCCGAGAACTTACAGACTAGTGACTTTGGAAGGGGGAGATGAGAAAAATAACCAAAGGAGGGGGAAGAGTCCCAATTAGATTTGCAAGATTGATTCTGCAGGGCTGTGCCGGCGCACGCCTTTAATCCCATCATTTGGGAAGCAGAGGTAGGCGGATTTCTGAGTTCAAGGCCAGACTGGTCTATGGAGTGAGTTCCAGGACAGCCAGGGCTACACAGAGAAACCCTGTCTCGAAAAACCAAAAAAAGAAATCTGATTCTACCTGACTCACGAGTGCTTTTATGAGACCTGCAGGGCTCTCTGAGGATGAGCTGATGGTGCAGCATCTCTGAGGCCAACATCACCTGTAGTGCCACATGTTCAAATCTACAACTCTGCTGTATATCTGCATATGTCTGTTCACCACGTCTCACTCGTGTGCATTTGTAACATCTCAGGAAGTGCTAGCCACATGGAGGGACACTTAACCCATCATTCTTAATTAGAAGGCTAATAAAGCTTCCTACCCTAGGGATTTTGGTTTAATCTATCAATTGTGTATAAGGGAACCTTGGGTGATCATGTAACTCATTGTTCAAACCTAGACACCTTTGAGAATAAAAGAGAACTCTATAAATAATTTCACTGGGCAACAGTTGTGAGTCAGAGCTGTTTGGAAAAGGTGGCATATGGTCACCTCAAGAATATCAGAAACAATGATAATATCATGGCTTGAAGGCTTCCTAGACTTTCTCTGCCCCTAGTGCCTTTTAACTGGGATGATTTATATGACCGTGGTTATATACAATTATAATAAGGGAGGCTTATAAATCATATATTTATGGGGTTAAATCATAAAGAAGCTTATTTTAAAGCAATCCCTTGGAACTAAAGAGATAGCCCAGTGGTTAAGAGAAAGTATTGCTCTTCCAAAGGACTCAGGTTTGGTTCCCAGCATCCACTATGCAGGAAGCTTATAACTGTAACTCCTATTCTAGGGAATCCAGTACCCTCCTCTGGACTGTGGGCAACTGCACTCTTGTCTCACTGATACACATGCATACACGTAGTTAAAATTCAAAATAAAGCCTTCTAATAAGCAAATCTTAAACATCAACTACTTTTTAAAAAGTTCTTTAGTATATATAATTTTTTCTTTTTTTTTTTTTTCTTTTTTTTTTATTTTTTTGAGAAAGGGTCTTCTTACCATTTAGTCCGGGCTATACTGGAACTCAATATAGAGACTAGGCTGGCCTTAAATTCACTGATCTCCTTGCTTCAGCCTCCTCAGTGTTGGAACTGGGATTAAATGCTTGTGCTACCAAGGCTGGCAAATTGTGTATGTGTGTGTGTGTGTGTGTGTGTGTGTAATTTGATCATTTACTAAAGATGGAAACAAATTTGCATACTGAGATGGATGTGCTTTATTTTTATATAAGGATTTATATCTTGGCTGAGTATTTGATACTGCAAGACACAGGACTTCTTTAATACTTTTCAGTGTTGATAGTTTGACTTTATAATTGGGCTGAGAATATCACTCACATAAACATACAACACAAATGTCAAAAATATGTTTAAAGTCATTGCAGAAATTGCAGAAATTCCATCCCAGTTCCAAGCCAATATTTACTAAATGATTTTTTAAATGTATTTCAAGTCAGCATCTTGAGCAGCGCTCTTTTAACATTAAACATTCTACGATAATACATTTTGAAGATACTAATTTGATATTCTCGGAAGGATAACAGTAGGAAGCTATTTAAAGTCCTTGTTTTCCGTATTTAAACTGTTCCTTTTCTATATGAGCCTAAAGCTTTGCATGCATAGAGAAAGCACTGCAATTCAAACCATAGAGTAATAGAATCTGAGCCTGTGAATTTGCTGGCAAGTTCCGGCATGGTGGCAGACGCCATTGGAGCATGCTTGGGGTGTGTTCAGAATCAAAGCTTCTATGAAACAGCATCATGGGGGAACGCTGCCAGAAACATCTCAGTCTCTCGTTAGTCACAGCCTGCTTTTTGTTTGCTTTGTAGCCCAGGCTAGCCTCACAGTTTTTAATGTAGCTGCAGATGGCTTTGAACTCCTACCCCTACCTCCTAAGTGCTGGAATTACAGGCATGCAGCACAGGCCTGTTTTTACATGTGTTGTTGGTTACTTTTTATTTTATGTGACTATGTGTGTGCCTGAGTCCAGGCACCACTTCCTGCACCATGTGTGTGTCTGATACCTGTGGAAATAAAAGGGGGAGGAGGTGAGTCTCCTAGAGCCAGAATTACAGGCATTTGTGAGCAGACATGTGGGCGCTGGGAATCAAACTCAGATCCTGTGTGAGAGAAGCAAATGCTCTTAACCTCCGAGCTATCGCCTCAGCCCTGTTTATTTATAGATTATATATATAATCTATCTATATATGTATATATGTGTGTATATATACATATATGTGTTATACATATATGTATGTATAACATATATATAACACACATATATGTGTGTTATACATATATATGTATGTATATATACATATATACGTGTATATATATATATATATATATATATATATATATATATAATTTTGAATTAAGTTTTGTTTGCTGCAGGTTTGGAAACCCTTTACTGTTGCTAATGTCTTCACAGTTTCCACACTTAGATTTGCAACCCCCATAGGTGTCCGGCATAAAGAGCTGTAAGCATTTGGCAGAGTAGTCTTTCGGTAATCACTGGGCAATCACTCATAATCACTGAGTAATCACCCCTCCACCCTCCTATTCCTTTCAGTGTTTGGAGCAGGCAATTAATCAATATTTGTGCAAATGAATAGTTGACTCAGTCAATTAACTTGGATCAGCACAACCCTGGATGCTTTTCTAGATTATAGGGAAGGCTCTACTTATTGTATATAGTCTATACAAGAAATTGTTTTTATCCTTGACTTCAGTTTTTTGAGAAACATATGTACGGATATGAGTCTTTTGCCTACATTATCCTACATTTGCCTACAGTTATCATTTGTTTAAGACAGGGCCTCACTCAGCCCAGGCCAGGTTTGAAACTCATGTAGCTAAGGCTGGGCTTGAACTGCTGATCATCCTGCCTTCTGACAAGGGCTGGGCTATGGGTGTGCACCATCATGCCTGGCTGTTGGTGGCTTTTGAATCTGTGTCTCATTCTCTTTGGAGGCCATGGGCTCCTAGTATGATCCTTGGGATGTTGTCCCGACCTGAACTCTTCTGGCTTTTAAAGCCTTCTTGAAAATTCTGTGCCAGGGGTCCATCTACCTGCTCGCCTCCTCTGGCCCATGGGAGCCCCACATCTAGTGCTAGCCTAGAGAATGACAGATACTCAGTCTGTGCTCTGAAAGAGCCTAGTCAGTTTCTAGCTCCATATCTTCTTTTGCTCTTCAAAGCATTGACCTTGGCGCTCAAATTGTATATTAGTTGTTTGTTGACCGACTCTCTAATCGTCATGGAGATGCTCATCTGCAGTCTTCCTTGATCAGCGCTCCTCCACCCTCCTATTCCTTTCAGTGGTCGGAGCAGGCAATTAATCGATATTTGTGCAAATGAATAGTTGGCTCAGTCAATTAACTTGGATCAACACAACCCAGGATTCTCTAGATTATAGGGGAGGCTCTACTTATTGTATATAGTCTATACAAGGAATTGTTTTTATCCTTGACTTCAGTTTTTTGAGAAACATATGTACGGATATGAGTCTTTTGCCTACATGTATCTCTGTGTACCACATGCCTGCCTGGTGCCCACAGAGGCCAGAAGTGAACAAAGATCCCCTGGAAAGGGAGTTAATGGAGAATTGTGAGCTGCCCTGTGAGTGCTGGGAACTGAACTCCTCCTTTGGAGGAGGAGCCAGCGTTCTTAACTAGTGAGCTATCTCTGCAACTAGCCACTGTGAAGTGAGGAAAGCCAGGGGGTGGGGGCTCAGGAGGCTGGGGCAAGAGGATTGCTGAGACCAGCCTGGTCTACAGAGTTCCAGCACAGGCAAGACTACACAGAGAAATCCTTTCTCAAACAAACAAAAGTGAGGAGAAGCTAGAGATATAGGTTAGTAGGTAAAGTGCTTGATCCACAAACATAAAGACCTGATTTTGGATCCCCAGAACACATGCAAAAGACTAAACGAAGCAGTCCTTGCCTGTAATCTCAGTGCTGGGGTGAGGAGAGATGAGAGGGTCTCCGGGCTCTGCTAACCAGCCAATCTGACAAAACTGATGAGCTCCCATTCAAAACAGAAGGTGAGGTATGATAGAGGAAGCCACCTAACTTCCGCCTCTGACCTCCATACGAGCACGCAAAGACACACTCACATATAAAGGTGTGCATACACCACACACACACAGGAGTATGTGGACTACCTGATATATACTAGGAGATATATATAATATAATATAATATAATATAATATAATATAATATAATATAATATAATATAATATAATATAATATAATATATATAAAAACCAATATATTATTGGTTATTTGAGACAAGATTTTGTGCTCTATTACACGGTAGTCCCAGCTGTTGTGGAATTCACTATGTAACCCAGGTGAGCTTTGAACACCTATAGGAGAGAGCCACTGGACTCCCTAATCTTGACTGTGGAATAAATTCTCAGAAAAGTATAATTCAATGATAGAATGCATGCACCACATTGTACTGGCTGATTTTGTGTGTCAACTTGACACAGGCTGGAGTTATCACAGAGAAAGGAGCTTGTTGGGGAAGTGCCTCCATGAGATCCAGCTGTGAGGCATTTTCTCAATTAGTGACCAAGTGGGGAGGGCCCCTTGTGGGTGGTGCCATCCCTGGGCTGGGTTCTATAAGAGAGCAGGCCGAGCAACCCAGGGGAAGCAAGCCAGTAAGGAACATCTCTCCATGGCCTCTGCATCAGCTCCTGCTTCCTGACCTGCTTGAGTTCCATTCCTGACTTCCTTTGGTGATGAACAGCAATGCAGAAGTGTAAGCTGAATAAACCCTTTCCTCCCCAACTTGCTTCTTGGTCATGATGTTTGTGCAGGAATAGAAACCCTGACTAAGACAGTTAGCCTGTATGTACAAGACTTTGTGTTTATTTTTCAGCCCCTCAAAATAAAATTAAAAGCAGATAAGGTAAAAAACAAACAAACAAACAAACAAAAAAAAAACCCGAAATAAATATCCCAGCAAAGTAACTGCACTACTGCTGTTTCCCAGTAGGTTGTGAAGTATCCAAATAATGCCAATCCCCAGATCCCTCGCTGTGGGATCTGACTCAGCCAGAGGAACGAACCAGAACATGGAAAAGACATAGCCACTACAGTCCAGCAGCTGCTGGTCTGCATAGCTTGCCTTATGGATGGCTCCTTTGGGTCCTATACCCCCCCACCACCTTTTTGTATTTGCCCTCCCCACCCCTCTCCACTTTTGTTGTCCAGGATATGGACACATCTCAGCTGGAGTCCTCCAGGTCTCCGAAGAGTAGCTCTTTGGTGTACCCGCTCTCCTCTTCCTCCCCACTTGTGCTCCGGCGAATGTTTAAAGGCTGACTTTCCATCAGAGGCTCTTGTTTGCTCTTTGCCTTGCTGGAAGTGAGCTCCCTGGGAGCTTGGGAGGGGCGGGAAGAGGAAACAGGGCTGCCTTTCAGCCTAGCCCAGACCTTGTCTTTAGGCTACAACTTCTCTACTTTGTTAGACTGGGATTCCCAGAATAGCGAACAGCCAGACACACCCATAGTTACATCTTAGCACCAAAGTTCTTTCCAAACAAGAAACAGAATTGCCCTTCTGTTTGGCGGCTTGAGAGTCAGCGCTTGCACTTTTTCTTCATACAGATAATGTGAGACTGGCCCACTTGGGTCTGACACCGTAACTGGAATTGTGGCAGAATGGACCTTTGACTGTTCCTTCTCTTGCTTATGCATGCCTCTCCTTGGGTTTTATGCTCAGCTAAAAGGCGGAACTCTCCCCCAGGTGACTGCAATGGCCCAGATGTCATTTCTCCTTCAGGTGTGGGGCTGGCAGTTGCCCAGAGCAGAGGAAAGGGCATGAACAACTGTGAGGAGTTTGAAGTGGCTTTCGGTGGACAGGATTGGGTTGTTGAGGTGCGGATGCTGGGCTGGGGCGGAGGCAGATGGGACTGATGGAGCAGCAGGTAGGCCGTAAGGGCAATCAGGCTTTGTCTGTCGGAGGCCTTTGCCAGTCTCCCTCGTTACCTGCTGGTACCGTTCCCATGCCTTTACTGTATGTCGTGTTCACAACTTGTTAGACAACTGGAGACATTATTTTAAAATCCACAAGAACCTGAATGAGGTAGAAAAACAGCATAAAGTCGATGTGACCTTCCCCATGAAAAGCATGAAGGCTTGAGTTTAAAGTCCAGTACAGGGGTTGACTGAAGGCTAATGCAGACTGTGGATCGGCAGTGACCGACCTCCAAGACCCTACTTCTAGCTGGCTGCCCAGTTTACTTCAAGGAAGAACATGGGAGACTCCATAGTCCACAGGTCTGCTTCAGCTCTCTCGACCTGCTGTGACAAATCCTGGATGGAGCACTTCCATTGCTGAAGGTCTGTCAGCCCAGCAGAGTGTGTCTTCCTCTTGCCTGACTGGTTATATGTGACTTTTTGTCCATAAATATGGCTGAATGTGAATGCATGTGTTTTATGTTCATGTAAAGCAATAGCCTCTCCAGAGTGTCAGACTTGGATAATTTTTTACATGGATTGTTTTAATGTTGAATGCAGTCTTGAAAAGCCACAGAGTTCTCCTGTCATGCATGTAGCAGTTTGGGCCAATGCAAAACACGTGTACAACACACACACACACATACACACACAGACTTATATGCACATATGATACACACATGCACATGCACACACAAAAGATGAAGCTGTATGTCTTCTTGGCACATATGTTTATTAGCCTGAGATATGATCTGTTCTTAATTTTGTTTTTTGTGGTGCTCCTGTGGCTCTGATCCAGAGCTTTGCACTTCTTAGACAAGATGTTGACCTCTAAGCTATATCCCCAGTCATGTGTTTTACTCTATGTAATAGACTCTGTGACCCCTGTATTATTAGGGAAGTGGTGTTTTAAAAAAGGAAACTGTGATGTTAATTTGAGCACTAGAGATTATTACTTAATAAAGATTATTACTAAATAAATAAAATTATACAACTCTTTCAATATCTTTTTAGCCAAAACATCTGTCTTCTGCCCCTTTAAGCTTGCTGCTAAAACTAGTAAAAGCTCAGAGTAGCTAATTGGGTTGTTTCTTTCCTTCATCAGTGGCTGACAGACATGTTGTAACGAGCAACGTAATGACAAGTGGGGTACACAAGAATTGTTCTCAGGACACACATTGAACTTCGGAAGACTAGGACAAGGGAATAAGCCAGAGATGAAAATATTCTCAGTTCCTTGCCGGAGGGAGTCAGCACTTGCAGCTCTGTATGCAGGGGTTTCCAGACAAAGGGAGGCTAACAGTGTATTGGGGCCCTTGCTTTTAGGGAGATGGTTTACACCCAAATTCTGGACACCTGTTACAGGGGAGGGGGGCGGTGCACATTTGCTTGTAGCAGTCAGGGGACAATTTGCAGGAGTTGATTTTCTTCTGTAGTGTGGATGCTTGGCCTTGAACTCATGCCTTCAGCTTTGGAATAAGTTTTTACCCACTGAGCCTATTCTTTTGTTTGTTTGTTTGTTTTGTTTTGTTTTTTCGAGACAGGATTTCTCTGTGTAGCCCTGGCTGTTCTGGATCTCACTCTGTAGACCAGGCTGGCCTCGAACTCAGAAATCCGCCTCCCTCTGCCTCCCAAGTGCTGGGATTAAAGGCGTGCATCACCACGCCTGGCTCTACTGAGCCTACTTTGTTTATTCTAGTGAGATGTGAGAACTGGACACGATGGTGCACCAGCTTTTAGTCCCAGTACTTGAGAGGCTGAGGCAGGACGATCTCTGTGAGTTCCAGGGCAACTTGGTCAACATAGTAAGCTAACATAGTGAGACCCTGTCTCAAAACCAAAATAAAGACAGAGAAACAAGCCAAAGGCTGTGAAGAGTTGTGTTCTTGCGCCCTTGCAGCTTCTCCGAGGTTCTTACTTTCCTTCTTGTTTTAAAACAAACAAAACAAAGACCAAAAAACAAAGGAAAAGGAGAGAAGGATCCGCCTACCTGCTGTGAACCGGAAGCATTAGCCGTGTTCTCCCTAGTTGATTTGTTCTAGGGAGACTCTAACGGCTGACTCTGAGAGATCAGTCAGTAGACCAGCGTGATCTACCTAGGTCAAAGCCACTGTCCTTCCCTTGCCGTGTGTATTACCTCTCATGCTATCCCCCTTGCCTAGCCTTTGAGAATGGAGAAATGGAACGTTCCAGAGGTTCACAGTGCCAGCAATCTTCTCAGGGTTATAGAGCTATCTTTCTTCTTGGTGCTGAATAACATGTGTCAGAAATGTCTTCAGATGATAAATATTTGAAACTATAATGAAAATTATACAAATGGCCAGAATTACTGGGGTTAACTCTGCGGTAATTACAATCACAGGGGCAGCCTACTTACTTGCAAACAGCGGGTCTCTCCAAGCATTCTCGTTTGTAACAAACTCAATGACAGAGAAGTAAAACACAGTTGCTATAGCATCTTACGTACATTTTTTTTCAAATTTCTTCTGATTGTTGAATTTTTTTCTCATTCTTGCTTTAAAAGAAAAATAAAACAAGTCAAAAATTATGTAAAGTTACATTAATTCATTAGCAACTGCCACAGACTCTCTTGGTGTTCTACAAATGAGATGCCTGTGAGATCATTAATTGTGAACTGCACTTTCGTTCCTCTTGCAGAACAAGGGAAAAGCAATCTTCATGTAACATCCCAGGAAGATGCAGCATGCCGCAGGCCCAAGGAACGCCTTTCTAATGGAAACACCAGGGCTCAGGTTTCCAAGCCTGCCCGGAATATCCCAAGGAGACACACTCTAGGTGGGCCCCGAAGTTCCAAAGAGATCTTGGGAATGCAAACGTCTGAGATGGATAGGAAGAGAGAGGCGTTCCTGGAGCATCTAAAGCAGAAGTACCCCCACCATGCCACAGCAATCATGGGTCACCAGGAGAGGCTGAGGGACCAGGTAGGAACACACTATCATGTCTCCTAGTCTTGCTCATTCAAAAAATATTTTAAAAAGTTTCATGTATTTATTCATGCCAGTGTACACACAAGGGTCTGTGTGAGTATATGTAGCACATGTTTGTGTGCATGCTAATCTGTGCGTGGGCACAGATGTCAGAAAGGGGTGTCAGCTGGCCTCGTCTATCTTTCTGCTCTTGCTTTGGGAACCAGTCTCTCCCTGAACCTGGAGCTTGCGGTTTTTTGTTTTTGTTTTTGTTTTTGTTTTTTGTTTTTTTCGGCTAAACAGCAAGCAGTAAGCCCCAGTGTTGTGCTAGTCTGTGCCCCACTCAGATCTGAGGTTCCAGGCATGCGCAAAGCTCTGAGCCACCTCTCCAGGCCACGCCCACTCAGTCTTTGTTGTGGCGGTGTTAAAGTTAGACCCAGAGCCTTATTTATGCCAGGAAAGCATCACTAAGTAGCTCATTCATTGTTTGTTTCTTTGGTTATTTTGTGTGTGTGTGGTTGTTGTTTTCATGATTTGTTCGTGTCAGGTCGTGGTGGTGTGGCACACGCCTTTTGAAGGCACTCTGGCCAGGGGGGATGTGGCAAGCATGGTGGTGGTCGGCCTTGCCCTTCTTCTCCCTCGTTCCCTCTGCTTGTTGAGGTACTTACTCTCTCTCGGGACTTTGCACTCATTCCTTCCTCACACAGTCATCAAGGTAGCACGCTTCTCCCCAGCTCACAGAGGAAGAACTGGAAGCCTGGGCTTGCAAAGTCCGCCCCTGGCTTGTGCTCACACTGGTTGGTTGGTAAGCATCCGGGCTGAGTCGAAATCTGAACCCGGGCAGTCTAAACAAGCTCTTTCACTCATTAAAGATACTTAACGAAGGGTCTGGCCCACTGGAGCATAGCAAACTTGGCTCTAGCAGGCCCTGCCCTTCTCCCCCATTTCATCTGCCTTGCAAAAAAACAAAAACAAAAACAAAACAAAAACAAAAAAAAAAACCCATTAGATTACCGAGGTTTTTTGTTGTTGTTGTTGTTTTTTTTTTTTTTTTTTTTTCTTATTTGGCTACTTCCTCCTCCTGAGGCCTAGCAAGGTCCAGCTAGCTAAGTACTGAAGTCTAGCAATCAAAAGTCCCCCGAGGCTCACCTAATTTACATGCCCAATTAAAATTAAACACCTCATCTTAACACTGGGTTTCCCCTTTTACCTTTATAAACAGCCATTTGTCTGTGGGCCACACCTGTCTCCTCTCTATCCAGAAACAGTCCTTTGTCTCTGTCCCTTCCCCCTCCCCCTCTTTCCCTTTGCCTCTATCTCTTGCTTTGTCTCTTATTCCCTGTCTTGTGTCCCTCTGGGGCAAATCAATCTCCTTTGTGCTGAGAAATTGGTCTTGAGGATCCTCTTCTGGTACTTTCCTTTCACTTTTAGTTCCAGCACGTGGGAGGCAGAGCAAGTGGATTTCTGAGTTCGAGACCAGCCTGGTCTACAGAGTGAGAGAGTTCCAGGACATCCAGGGCTACACAGAGAAACCCTATCTTGAACACACACACACACACACACACACACACACACACCAAGAAGATTTATTTATTATAGCAGCAGTAGTAATAGTTACTGTTTTGCTGTTTGTCTGTTTGAGATGGGTCTCACTGTGTAGTCCTGGAGGGCTTTGAACTCTATATACCAGGCTGGCCTCAAACTTACAGAATTCTGTGCATGAGCTGCCACACCCAGTCTGTTGTTATTTTTATTTATGTTCTTCTGAGTATGCCATCTTTCCAGCCTTCGAGGCTCATTTTGTAAGGAGGAGGATGTCTTTGTACCGAGACCTGCGAGGCCTGTGACGTCATATAGGCGACAGTTAGAACAGTGTAACTATAGGCCTGTTGCCAAGGCAACAGCCGCCATATACCCAGAATTCAATGGCCCACCTTTACCTGTAATCTATGTCATCACCCGTATATAACTGGGTAGCGTTTCTCCCCCCCCTCTTTCTTTTCCTTCCTTCTTCCCGCCCACTACCCCTTTCCCCATCTTAAATAAAGTCCCAGGTGGAACTGTTTGGCCTGGTGTATCTCATTGCGGCCCACGAGGCGGGCAGACAGGTGACCTGTGCTGCGGCGTAGGCAGACGACCTGCGTGGAAAAAACCAGCAGGATGACCTTGGGGTTTACAGTGAAAAGACATGTCAGTGTTCCTCTCACCCATTTGGTCCTGATCTCCAGCTTAGCTACAGAAAAGGCTTAACGCGAGAGCGGGCAGTGCTGTCCTCCTAACCAGCGGAGGAAGAGAACAGGAGGCCTGACCCAGGAGGAAGGCAGCTCTCCAAAAACGTGCTTTCATTATTACCATAAATGCATCAAACACATAGGCCACAAAGACGTGGTGCAACATGATGTAATTCATCCCGGAAGCACTCAAGTGCTTGGCACAGTGAATGAATGAATGAATGAATGAACAAATGAACACAAAAAAATCCACATGTATATGTAAAGGTAAAATAAAGTGGCTAAAAATAGACTGTGACAAGCCTCTTTTCTTCAGGCGCTTTTCTGCTGTTCTTTCTTGCTTCTTTCTTACAAATCCCAGATACTTTTCTTTGTACCCCTTGCTTCTGCTGTCTTCAGTCACCTGTTTTTCTCCAGTTATCTTGACAGCCACCCAGATAGCACCCGACTGTGGCACAGGGTGTTATTGTTCCTTGGCTGTGTGCAATTACTCTTTAGCAGACTGGGTGGGTTTAGGGTCACAGGAGATGTGAGGCTTCCTTCCTTGGTGACTCTCACTGGCCTCTTATCAGATTGACCTTTGAGGTTGGAGACTGTCTTGGAGGAAGTGGAGAGCTTTCAGCCATTGTGCTAAGTGGGCAGGTGGGGGGGGGGGAGAGCCTACTGGCATGCAGACTGCAGGGACTGAGACAGGCTCGATATTTTCAGCCTGCAGCCTTACCAGTTCATTGCCTACACTCGGTTTAAATCACTGAGCTTTTGATTTTCCATAGAAATGGAGTTGGCATCCACGGGTACAGTGTCAGTCCGTAGTTAATCGTTACTTCCATTTTTCCCTTAAGTGGAATGTTCTCTAAGAATTCTACCAGAAAAGACAAGGCTGTGAACTTCAGAACAGAGATGGGAAACCTCATTGGTGGAAGGATGGGCCTATGACCCACGACTCTGTGAAGCAGGCTTGGCAGCCTTGATGTGCATTTGAGCACTAGGATATCTGCTGTCTTCTCTTTATGTCACTGTTTTGGGAAATACTATATCCAATAAAAAGCTACTCATGCGGAAGAAACTTAAACTCAGTTACAATGACACAATAGGAAAAGTTGGTATTTGAATGAAAAGAAGTGTAAACTCAGAATTCTGGTTTACTCCACTACAGTGGGACCACCACAGTGAGCTGGGATGGAGATGAGGATAGAAAAGATGAAAGTCTGTGTTGAGTGGGAAGGGAGATTGGTTAGTGGCTGAGGCCAAATGATACTGATCTCCTGTCCCACATAACACCTGAGCTGGAGTTGTGAGGCGGCTTAGCAGCTGTTCTCTCCTGAGGCTGAGCAGATGCCACCTTCCCTCCAGGCCTCTGAGAATGTTCTGTTGATGGTCTAAAGCAGAGGTGGGGTGGGGTGGTTTCAAAGGACACATCTGTGTGCACTCAGGTACGGCTGAGGTTCTTCAAGTCTATCCCAGTCAGCATAGTAAAGGCCAGAGAAAGCTTGACTTGACGGGACTCGGGACACAGACCTGTAGACAGCACCTCATCTGTCTGCATTCCTTGTCTCCCTCCCCCACCCCCACCTCATACTTTACCTCCCTTTGGTCTTCTACACTGTGCCTGTGGATCTATCTCATTTTCCTTTGGAGAAAGTCAAATGACACCATCTGATGCACATCTCCAGACCCCGAGACTCTAAATGCCAGCTATTCCTTTGTGGGCTGTGTTCCTGGCTGCCTCCCCGCATGGTTGACAGGAAGAGAATAGCAAGTCAAAAAATGATGCATCTGGCATTGTGCTTGATAACTTGGTAGGAGGAAAATCTAGGACTCTTCTAATTCTTTGCTACCAATCACCACAAAAAAAGGACATGCCCCCGCTTCATAATCTTAGTTTAAGTACTAGAATATTCCTACTAGAGAATTTTACACTTAAAGTTTAACTTTTAAAAATGTAATATTGTGTGTGTGTGCGCGTGTGTGTGTGTGTGTGTGTGTGTGTGTGTGTACAAGTGTGGAGGTGAGCATTTCTTTCTACCTCTGTAAGGGTTCCTGCTATAGAATTGGTGTTGCGTGGCAAGTGCCTTCACATGATAAGTCATGTCCCTGACCATGTATTTGAATTTTTAAAACCACGAATGCATTTTTTGACTCTTAATGACTAAAAAACTGAGAGATCACCTTAATGTCCCCCAGAGATTTTGCATAATGCCTAAGCATGGCTGTCTTTATTACAGCCTCCCTCTGCCTTTAGCCTTTGCCATGAACTACTTACTTACTGACTTATTTGTGTGTGTGTATACACGTGAGGGTAAGTGCATGTGTAAGCACACGTGCAGGGGGTACCAGGGAAACTTGGAGGGGCCAGTCCTCCCCTCCACCTTGTTGAGGCAAGCATCTGAGGAATTCCCGGGCCTGGCCTGGAGTACCGTGATTGTGGATGCTGCCACCCTGTCAAGGCTTTTTGTATGGGATTCAGGGGTCACTTGCACTTTGACCCCCTGAGCCATCTCTAAGGCCCCTGGGCTTTTGAAATTGCGCAGGGCCATCAGACATGGTGTCCTATTGCCTGGCTGCCGGGGGCTCAGGTGCAGTTGGGTTGCAGGCTTCTCTGTATGTTACTGTGGGATTGGGGCTGATATCCTCTTCCCTTCCTCAGTGGAGGCCACTTCCTCTCTGTTAGAATTCGCTCTAAGCTCCACCCCACAGTTACCTGGCAACAGCCAGGTAGGCCTGGCCTACTATAAAAATGGCTGTTCAGCCCCCTTCTCTCTCTACATCTCTTGCATTTCTAATTCTCTCACTCTCAGCTCCTCTCTTGCCCCTCTTGGGCTCTCCTCCCCTCCCCCCTCTCTCCATGTGGTCATGACCGCCCTCTGCTTCTCTACTCTCTCCCTCTCTCTACCTTTCTCTGCCTCTCCTACCCCCTCAACTTCCCTCCCATGCCCAGAATAAGCTCTATTCTATGCTATACCGTCATGTGCCTGGTCCCTCAGGGGAAGGGATGCCTTGGCATGAGCCCGCTGAGGCACCCCCTTCCCCCACACCGCCATAGAACATATTCTTCTACCTCTTTCTCTTTTTGTGATCACAGCACTCTCCATGGCACTCCTTAGCATTGCTCTGTTCTGCTTTGTGGCCACCTGCGTATTTCCAGGACTTTGAAATCCTTGTTCCTTTCCAGCACAAATGTTTGAGTGTCTGAAGAGGATTACTTTCCCTTTGGCAGTAAACAAGTTTGGCATATTTTCAAAACTTATATTTTTAAGTTCTGCCTGCTTGTCCTGTTTTCACCTCCTAAAAGCTGAGGTTACACTTCTATGTCATGACACCTAGCTGAAATTTAGACTTTTCCTGCGTTAAAAGTATCAATTCAGTGGCCTCAGAGACAGCTCAGCACGTAAAAGCACCCGGCGGCTCTTGCAGAGGACCTGAGTTCGATTCCCAGCACCCACATGACAGTTCACAACTGTTTTCTGGCCTCTGAGAACCAGGCATGCACACAGCGTACATTCACATGTGTAGGCAAACGCTTACACACATTTAACAAAATAGGATCAATTCAGATTTCATGAGTCGAGTGTTCACATATGTACATATTTAGCACTATGGTCAAGATAGCACAAGAAATGATAAATGTAGCACTGTGCTCAAGATAATCGAGAAACAGACATCCATGCTCAAAGACTGATACTGTATAGGCCTAGCACTAGGGAAGCTGGGGCAGGCGGGTCTTGACTTTGAGACCTGCCTGGGCTACAAAATAAAAACATAAAAATAAGCAAAACTGCAAAACAAATGAGTGTAGACTGCCTCATGGGAACATGGCCTGAGTGCTGTCTATTCCTTTAACTGACTTCACTTTGCAGAAGGTCTATACCGATTCCATCTTGCAAATCTAAAAACAAAATAAGAAAAGTTTTAACTGCCTTTGAATCGGAAGAGCCTTATGTTTGTTTATTCAAATGATTTTAAGGTTTGTATCTGCACGTGGCATTGCACGTTTGTGCAGGGACCCTTGGAGCCAAGAGGCATTGGTTCTCCAGGAGCCCGACTTACAGGCAATTGTGAACTACCTATTGTGAGTGCTGCGAACTGAACTTCAGTCCTCTGCAAGGGCAGTGTGTGCTTTAAACCACCAAGCCAACACACACTCTCTCTCTCTGTCTCTGTCTCTCTGTCTGTCTCTCTCCCCAGAAGGGTAGCTTTTCAGAAGGAAGCTCTACTTAAAGTTGGTAAATCACAGGCATTTTGATGCCCCTTCTCTCAAAATTCGCAGAAAATAGTGACAAGTGTTAATAATAGGAGGAAACACTTCCATGTTGACAGAGAAAAAGCCAGAGTGAGTGAAAAAGTTCTGTGGAAATACAGTATGACACTGGGAGAGACTAGCGGAAAGGAGGGGCGTGGCCCGTGAAGACCCAGGGCCATAACCTCATCTGGAAATAGAGGAAACATTCCCTAGGGAACAGCGGGAAAACAGACGTCTCTAGAGCACACTTCTGATAACTTAAAGAACTTTACAGTGAATCTCAATACTGTAAACTGCTGAATGAGGTGACTCGTGTTGGAGCAAAAATGAGGGCCGTTTATTTTTGTTTGTTTGTTTTTGTGCAGAGATCACTTCCAGTGACACAGGAGAATAGAGGATATGGACTCTGCCGATATTTCCCTTCTAAATTCTATTTTCAGTACCCAGGTTCTAAGACAGCAGATCCTGATAGAAGAAAGATACCTAAAAACTTATGTATTAGTTTAGATCATGCTGTATAACAAATAAACCTTGTAGTTCATTTGGGGTTGGTTATGGTTCAGTACAAAAGTGTAAAGGGAGGGTCTTTTGCTAAGGTCTTGTTTCCCAATTGGTTCTTGACTTGTCAATAAAGAAGGCCGGGAGCCAATTGCTGGGTGGAAAATCCAGGTGGGACTTCTGAGTCCCAAGAGGAAAAGAAGATAAGGGGAAGGAAAGAAGGGGCATTTTCTGCTATGCTTTGGAGGAAGGAGGGCACAGCAATCATGTAAGGCCTCTGGGTAGCTAGGGCCTGCAGCCTTCTCTAGGGGCAGATGGCCAAGGAGGCCAGCAGGGGGCTAGCTGATACAAGCTGCTAAGTTTAGAGCAGGAAGAGAAAGAGTTAATAAATTGGTAAGGGCACACATTTCCAGGTGTGAGGTATTTGTGCCTAGCAGGCAAATTCTAAATTAATAAAGTCGAGTGTCTTTTATCTGAGGTTTCTAGGGTCTCAGGACTGATAACTCAACCCCTCCCAGAGCAAAGGCCTGTAGGAAAGGGAAGAAGGGTCGGAGCTAGTGGTGGCTATCCCAGAACTGGGCTGGGTGGAATCAAAGAGAGCTGGGAGGAGCTGGTGGGGCGGCAGATCCCAGACAGGGTGGTAGCATGGTTTTCAAAACGACATGCAAACCAAAAGTCTTTGTTTTTCACACATATAAAGTATGTTGATGATAGGGCAAGTTTCCAGAGAAGCCATTCTTACACAGTGGCTTTGTAATTCTGTCTCTTTTCGTCTTGTGGAGATGCTGTCTCAGTACAAGCTCTGCCAGTGTTAGTAAGCATGAGTTTCAGTCAAGTTCCTGCTGAGATCTGCCTATAACAGTTTAGAGAAGAACAGGAATCATGGTATTTAGTCTAGGAATCATGACTGTTAGGAAAGTGCTCCTCATGTCAGTGCCACACCACTAAACGGAAGGAATGTTTCTTAGCCATTGCTGTCACATTAACATTCATTGTGTTAATGAATGGTGATTTTGTGTTTCACAAAAGACGAGTAGTTGTGTGGGCAAAGAATATGACGGTGTTGAAAGAATCAGAGTGAAAACATTTCTTAGAGAAATTATAAATAATCTTGAATATATCTAAAGGCAATGAACATGGTTTTTTTGTTTGTTTGTTTGTTTGTTTTTTGGGTTTTTTTTTTGGATTTGGTTGTTTTTTCCTTCCCCCCCCCCCCAGACAGGGTTTCTCTGTATAGCCCTGGCTGTCCTGGAGCTCACTCTGTAGACCAGGCTGGCCTCGAACTCAGAAATCCGCCTGCCTCTGCCTCCCAGAGTGCTGGGATTACAGGTGTGCGCCACCACCGCCTGGCGAGCATGGTTTTAATGACCGCACTCATTTGTGTTCAGACAGAATAAAAGACAGTAGTGAAAACACAAATGGAAAAATAGTCAAATACTTGAGAGAAATGATGCTACCAAATGACCAAATGAAGGAGTTAGTTTGCAAAGGAGTCCAAAGAGAGCTGGCATTTTCAAATATAACATAGAGATTATCAGTATAGCAGCTGCCTAGCATGCATGAGGTCCCACATCAAGCCCCAGGAACATACCCATATCCACTACAGAGACTGGAGTAAGAATATGGAGATTGAAAGAACTTGGGGACTGTTGGGGTGTTTTAGTTGGTAAAGTGCTTGCGGAGCTCAATTTAGATCCCCTAGGACTCATGTAAAAAGCTAGGCACAGTGGCACACTTCTGTAATCCCAGGAGACAGAAGGGTCTTTATGGCTTGGAGCCTAGCCAGCCTAGTGTAATTAGCAAACGACTCCAGGTTCCTGAGAGTCCCTGGCTCAAAACATAAAGTGAAGAGTGATTGAGGCTGGTGTCTGATAGCAACCTCCGGTCTCATGTGAACAGAGCCAGGAGTGGGAGTGGGGAAGAGGAGATGAAAATGGAGGAGGAGAAGGAGCCGGAGGAAAAGGAGGAGGAGAAAGAAGATGAGAAATAAAAATGCTAAAAACTCAGAAGTTGCAGTTTTGCTAAAAAGAAAAAAAAAATCCATTTGCTATTGACGGAACAAGATACAGAAAGGGAAGAGGAATGTTAACTAGGCATCACGTTTGGCATGTGGCTTTTGGTCCATGCTTAATTGGTTGCCATTGTCCTCACTGTTAGCTTTTCTTTTAATTGGTTTTGGAGGAAAGCAAAAGAGAGCATGTCAAGAACAGCCCGATGGTAAGAGCTCAGTAAAATTCAACAACTGAAGAGTTGGGTGCAGGAGTTGGGGAGTAAGGGGAAGCCAGAAACAAAGTGTAGATACAAAGGCAGGCAGTAGTCCTCAGCACAGAGTAGAGAGAATTGCCACCAAGATGGAGAATCTTGAGATTGGGGCCTTAACAAAGACCAACCTGACTCAGTAGGGAGCATAGGTGCACACAGATTCACAAACAGCAGCTTGCCTTCCTGTTTGTTGTTGACCAGGGCTGCTTCTTGGCTTATTTGCCCATCTCTCCACCTGTTTCGCAGTCATTCAGTCAAGTGGTTTATTAGGGACAGACACACTGAGCACAGATTTGTCATTGTACACAAAGGACACATCCCAGAATCTGCCTGCCAAGGCAAGTTTCTTAAGTGGGAAAGGTGTGAACTTTGGGGTCTGATGTGAGTTTATTGATGCTGAGATACTCTTGATTTCATGACTGTAGTGAGTCAACCATTTCTTTGAGGCTTTTTCTTAATCACAGACCAAGGCAAATAGTGCTGTGGTGGAGAGAACAGGAAGAGGAAATTCATCCCCATTGCAGCAGATGCTGAATACATATCAGAACCCTGCTTGGGAAGGAAGAGGTAGCAAAAGGTTGCTAACCATCCAGCCCAGCACCAGTCTGTTGACAGCTATTTTAGGAGAAATTGGGGAAAGATTCCTAGCTATCAAAAGTAAATGACTGAGCCAGGCGGTGGTGGCTCACGCCTGTAATCCCAGCACTCTGGGAGGCAGAGGCAGGTGGATTTCTGAGTTCAAGGCCAGCTTGGTCTACAGAGTGAGCTCCAGGACAGCCAGGGCTATACAGAGAAACCCTGTCTTGAAAAAACCAAATCCCCCCCCCCCCAAAAAAAATGACTGGTATGATCTTTGAATATGCTAATAAGCAGAGTGAATGAATATTGGGTAATGTCTTAGTATTCTACTGCTGTGAAGGTGAAGAGACACCTTGACCATAGCAACTTTTATAAAGGAAAGCATTTAATTGGGGCTGGCTTATAGTTTCATAGGGTTAGTCCATTTTCATGGCAGAGAGAAAGTCTACAGGCAAACATGGTGCTGGAAGAAGTAGCTAAGAGTTCTACACCAAAATCCACAGGTAGCAAGCAGTAAGAGAGAGTGACACTGGGCCTGCATGGGGCTTTTGAAACCCACAAGGACTGCCTCCAATGACACACTTCCTCCAACAAGGCCACACCTCCCAATCCTTTCAAATAATGCCACTCCCTGGTAATCAAACATTCAAATCTATAAACCTATTAGGGCATTCTTATTCAAACCACCCATTCAGTATTGGGTCTGGGATAGTTATCAGCAGCAGAATGCTTGCCTAGTCTGAATGAGGTCTAATATCTAGCAGTGTGCAAAAAATGAGAAAGAAGAAGGAAGAGAAGACGAAAGATATATTCACCTTTTGCAAAACCACTTTGACCTACACACTTAACAATTATGGTCTTGTGTTTTATGAGAATTACATTTGGAAAAGATGCCATGCCTCTCACAAGCTTGCAGAGGGAACAGTTAGACCGGAAGAATTCCACACTGGGGATCAGAATTTGAATGCAGTCTCTGAAGAATGAGGGAGTCACGTTTTCCTGATCAACTTCTGTATCCCAAAGCCTCATTCATGTCGGGGATCCTGATTGGAAGGCATTTTCCGGAATGAGAGGACCAGGGAGATGATGTTGAGACAAGAATGGAGGTGTCTCCTTTGTGTCCGACCTAAGAAGGTGGAAGTGGACCTTGGAGAAGAATGTCAGTGGATACAAGGAGAGGGAAACTGGGTTGTTGCTAACCAAGCTTCCATGACAGCAGAAAAGTATCCATTCAGAGACTTGGACCATGGTATGGGATTAGAGTAAAGGCTAAGTTTAAAAATAAGCCTTCAGCGTTGTGTGACAAAGATGATGACACTGGCTCAGTAACAGCCTCAGTGTTTGGACAGACCAACAGTGATAAGCTGCCAGGGTGGCAGCTACAGTCTGGAATGTCACCAGAGGTGTGTGTTGACACACTGGATATTAGGGAAGAGAAGAACAGTGATGGACTGGAGGAGCACAAAGGTCCAGCAGAAATAGATCCAAGACCTGGTTTCAGAACCGGGAAATGGTGGCACATACCTTTAATCCCAGCACTTGGGAGGCAAAGGCAGGCATGAGGTCAGCCTTGTCTACCTAGTTCCAGGACAGCCAGGGCTACATAGAAACTCTGTCTCAACCACCCCTTCCCCCCTAAAAAGAAAAGACCTATCTTTAGGTCTCATTCTATTAGTCAGCCTGTACTACACTCTTCAGAAGGTCACCAAGTGGTCTGTGTTATCCATTCCTGATGCTTGGAAACGTTTAGAAACTAGAGAACTGGGAAATGGCTGAGTTGGTGATGTGCCTGCTATACAAGCATGAGGACCTGAGTTTGGATCCCCTGAATCCACAAAAGGGGGAGTGATAACAGAAGATATGCAACATCAACCTCTGGCCTTCACATGTGCCCTCACGTGTACATACACACCCATGCACACACACACATGCGCACATGCACACCCCCCCAACATGCACACACAAGCATACTCATGGTTAGTATACACAGCAGTTACTGCGCACATAAGATGAAAGGTTAAGAAAAAGCAGTAATAAGGAGAGGACAGAACTGACATCACAGTGTCAGCACTTGGGTCTGCTGGTGGGAATGGGCTGCGGGGTGTTGGCAGGGGAAGCGGCAGGCATGGAGCCTGTGTTACAACGGTATTTAGAAGCCTCTTTCAGCAGCAGCCTCTCAGGCCCACTCTCCCGCAGCCTCACTTCAGTCTCCTCACAGTTATCTTCGGCTTAGCAGCTCTGCTCTTTCTCTGTGCATCCATTTCCCTTATCTGTGGTTTTCCAGGAGTGCCCACTGGCCTGCCTTTGTGTGAAGGTGAATCTGAGCCTTGTGTGTTCTGGGTCTACAGATTGGAACTTTGAACTGAGGGATTGATTTTTGAGTCTACGGGGCAAATACCAGCAGGCTTTGCCCTGCCAATTCTTACACCAAAGACATCCCCCCCCCACCCCCCCGAAAATGGAATGTGCGATGACTTGGTTTCGTGAATGTTTATAGGCTTTGCTCCTAACTGTGATCTGTGATGCTGCTTAGCCAGCACCCCTAAGATGCTGAACGCTGAGCAGGGGTCGTGACTACAGAAAATAGGGTGCTAGAGAAACCCATGGCCCCAGTGTGATTTTCCCATATTTTGTATCCACCCTCTTTTTCCCCTACTCCGATTCTTTGTTCCCTCCTTTTTCTGGTTTCAGAGACTTCAGTCAAATCAGAACAGGCTCCCGTGCAAAAGCATCCTAACATAAAAAGTAGGAGAAACATGTTCAAAGGCCAACATGCACTTTGCCCACTGCCCTGATCCGCTCTCCCATTACTCCATGAAACATCCGTGTGCTCCTTCTAGTCAGTCCTGTGCTTTCAAGTCATGTAAGCTGGTACAGAGCACACATTTTATGTTTTTTCTAGGTGTATTATTATTATCACAAATCAGCTTACATTTCTTTTTTCAGCTAATCTTTTTTATTGTTTGAGCTTCTATTTTAAACAATATCCTTTCCTAGTTTTTAAAACTTGTCTTTTATAATTTCTTTAAATGAGTTTGATTTTTTTTTAAAATTAATTTATGTATATGAGTGTTTCGTTTGCAAGTATGTATTTGGACCATGTGTTTGCCTGGTTCCCATGGATATCAGGAGAGGGTGTTGGATCCCCTGGAACTGGAATGAAAGGTGATTACAAGCCAATCTGTGGGTACACAGAACTGAACCCAGATTTTCTGCAAGAGCAACAAATGCTCTCACCGCCCCGAGGATCTCCAAGTTTAATTTTTAATGGCATTTTCATTTATGTATTTGTTTGTTTGTATTTTAATTGTTAGTGTATATGCACATGTACCATGGTATACAAGTCAGTTTTGTTTTCCCCTTCTGCCATCTGAGTTCTGTAGATTAAAGTCTGGATAGGTGGTCTGTTTTGGCATCAGGTTCCTGTTTCTACTGAGTCATCTCACCATCCCAAAATGAGTTTAAACTTAATATTTCTCCATGTAACCCTGGCTAGCATGAGACTTGCTTCGAAGACCAGACTGGCTTCAAACTTGCAGCAATACTATGAGTATGCCTGCTGACTGCTATGATTATAGGCATGCCCCACCATGCCCAGAGTCAGTCTGGATTTTGATAGAAGAGTTCATTTGTTACCATTAAGCATGACTATTATTACTCTTCATTTTAATGTGAACATGAATCTGTCTGTCCATCTCTGATTACATATGGCTTCTGCTAAGGAAAGCTCAATGACAGGCACTTGAGTTTAGGTCCTGACAAGCTGTAGTTGAAATGGCAAGAGGTGGCTACAAGGTAAAATGACTTAGCCACTTAGAGGCCAATGAGAAGTGGACTCTGTACCAGGAAATTAGACTGCACACAAGCACCCTGGAGTTATGAGATATGTCAGTCAGGGTTCTACAGAGCAAGAGAAGAAATAGCAACATGTTCCTTCTTCAGGAGAGCTCAGCCTTTGCTTTTTAAACCTGTCACTGATTGAGCTATGGAGGATCATCAGTTTTACTCAAACGCTCATGACTGATGTGAGTCACGTCTGAGGAATTCCTTCACAGCAGAGTCTTGACTGGACACCACAGCATAGCCAAGTAGCTACACAAAATTAACTGCCCCCTCCCATAGCATCATTAAGCAGTAGTAAAATAAGAATGGGTGAGTCCTTAAAGAAATCTACAGCATCCAATAACAACCAGATGATCAAGGCCTGAGGGTGGGGGTTGGGAGGGATGAAGGATTTCCTGGGTTGGGCGCCACCATTTCCCTCAAATATTCAAATGCTGGTTTTCTTTTGGTGACACCCAAAGTATGATTTCCACTTACAAAATATGCCCTTGTTTCTTTTAGTGGCCTTTGGTTTTTATTTGGAGCAGGTTGCAGAATTTTCTAGAGACTAGTGTTTCCTCAACCTTTATCTTCATCCTTGGGATCTGTTGGCCCTGGGGTTATGAGGGTTGAAATCTGGGTAATGAGGTCTTAACCCTGTTCTGTGCTGTCCATGATTGCTTGCATGCGGCTCAGAGCTAGATCAATGCCTTCCCTCTGCCCAGTCACTGTTGCTGATGGCTACTTCCTTCTTAGACTCTTCCTGGCTGGACTTGCTTCTTAGATTCTCCCTAGGTAGACAGTTCTAGAAGCCCCAAACATCTTTTCACTCAAGATGTTTAGAAGATCCACAGAAAGTCTTCCCTTGGCAATCCAATAAAAACTTTCAAGTTAGAAGACCTCCACTTGGCCTGGCTTAATTTATTCAGGACTTTCATATACCACTGAGAGTGGATTTATTAAGCTATGGGTAGTGCTGACTTTGGTTAAGCACAGGTGTTCTGGGGTCAACTTTTGGGTTCACCCAGATTTATATCAAGACTCCAACACCTTATATCTGTGGAAGACCCACCCAACCTAATCACTTTGAGCTTGCCTATAGTGAAGGTGGCAATGATGGTCTTTCTTGCCTCACATTGTGACTTTGAAGCTCAAAGGAAGTAAGAATTGATTATTTTAAGAAGGAAAATGCTCACTGAAAGCACTGTTTGCTAACTACGTGACTGTTTCTAAGTCACTTCTTTTACCAGATATATGTATTCTTTTCATCTTTCAGAAGCTTTATTTCTGAGTGAGTACTTCCCTACTTCTCTTACAACATAGATTTGTTGAAACAGATTCAAGAGTGTTATTTGCTCTCTTGAGTCAATTATAGATGCAAGAGATGTCGCTAAATTTAGAAATAAGCCAGATTATTACATTAGTTATTTTTCTCTTCATTACCCCTGAATACCTGGTATAAGAACCCACTTAAGGGAGAGAAGATTTATTTTGATTCATGGTTTGAAGCACTGTCCACAGTGCTGGGGAAGATATGCATGCTGGAGCAGCTTTAAGGGCAGACCAAGGAAGGAAGAATAGGAAGGAATATGGAGGGAGGCTGAAGTACCCCACCCCAGGACCCATCAATCACCAACCTCCCCCAGCAACTCCCTGCCTCTTGAAGATGCCAAGGCCTCTCAAAACAGCACCACCCACTAGAGAGTAACTGTTCAAACCAGCAAGCCCATAGGAGATATCTTACATACAAACTATTATATTGTTTTAAATACCTGAACTTGGTTACTAGTTTGGTAAGCTCATGATACTATTCTTAAAGTGTTGGCAGCTTTGTGTTTCCCTCATTTGGGGACTGTAAGAGAAGTCCCTACTGACTGGCCAACTTTGAATCAAATCTTGGTAACTGTGCCAACCCTCATGTGTTGTCCTTATGGCTAAGATTGCTGGGGCATGAAACTAGCCCACACTAAATCAGCCAAGGTTCCCACATCCCGTAATGATGTCATCCCCAGCATTTACCTCTGCTTGCCTGCCTATGAATGGGTTAATCCAACTTATTTTTGTAATTATCCCCATGTGCCTTTCACATGCTGATGCTTTTTAAAATCTCTTTTCTAAGCTTGACTCCAGTAAGCAAAAGCTGAGATACTGTCATTTCCTAAATAAGCCAGAGGGAAGATTTGGCCCATTATAACCACTCTGCCTGCTGAATCTATGTTCACAGGCCCCTCTCTAATGGAACGTTGAGGAATAACTGTAATTGAATAGTGCTTCCACTCCATCTGCAGATTCCACCAAATAAAGCCTGGCTTTGGTTCTATCTTGTTTTTGTTTGTCTCACGTTGTGTTTGTGCCCCCATTGGGTGCAGCATAAGCTCAGGCTTCATCTGCGTGTATTTCCAACTCACAGAGGCAGTAATTGAAGAATCTCTGACAATAGCCTCGCCTCCCAGGAGGATTCCAACTCTGAACTGCTGTATTAAACCTGACTAGTTCTTGGTGCCCTTCAAAGGTACTGTCCCATCTGTTGACTGTGAACCGGGGCAAGGCAGAACTCAGATCTGTTAGTGGATGGGATCCAAACACCTTTCCGTTCCTCAACAGATAGAGCCACCCTTGAGGTTTTGAAGGCAGTGCTTTGCTTTCTGCAGAGGACAGTGTGAGCTCTGCATAGTGTAAAGGTTAACAGTAGCTCTCTGGCCTTCGAGGGCAGCTGCTGCTGTGCCTTGTGCAGTTTGCCTCAGGGTGCTGGGGAAGGAGAGTGGGTGGATCCTGCAGCAGGGCAGCATCCCGGCAGCATGCGGCACTATCCAGCATCGTGGCTTTGTGTCTGATCCCATTCAGTCTCACTAAGTCCTTTGTGCTGTGGTGCCTGACAGCCAATTGATAACAGTCGGTAAACTGCTGGATCTGGAGCAGGTCCACTCGAACGTTTCAGTGCTGGGCGTCAGCAGGTTTTTTTGGTTTTTTTTTTGGGGGGGGTGGATGGGGGAGGTTTCAAGACAGGGTTTCTCTGTGTAGCTCCAGTTGTCCTGGAACTCACCCTGTAGACCAGACTGGCCTTGAACTCAGAAATCGGCCTGCCTCTGCCCCCCAAGTGCTGGGATTAAAGGTGTGCGCTACCACCGCCCAACTGCGTCAGCAGTTTTAAACCTGTGTCTGTGCTACATTTGGAAGTGGAAAGAAGGAGTGATGATCTTAGCAACGTAACCAGGAAGGTTTCAGGTCAAATTGGGCAGAGATATGAACAAATCTTTTGTTAAACTGTAAAGATTCTTTTTTTTTTTTTTTTTTAAATGAGATAGTGGAGCTGGAGAGATGGCTTAATGGTTAGGAATGTTTGCTGATGTTGCCTAGGACCCAAGATCCCTTCCCAGGACCCACATGGTGGCTCATAGCTTTCTTTGTCTCCTGTTCCAGAGGATCTGATACTGTTTTCTGGGCTGCAGGCAGTGGGGGCACACATGGTACACATATAAACAGGCAAACAAGCAAAACACCCATGCACAAAACTAAAAGTAATTTAAAGCTTTAAAAAAATAATCTAAGATAGTGAAAATTGCATACATGCATAAAAATACGAATGTCTTCTAGAGAGTATTCCTCCAAATCCCCAAATATATGTTCAGTGTTTGTCCGGTTACTTGCATAAGCTTGGGAGACATGTACATGCACGCTAGGAAAGGGTTAAACATGTCTGCACCTCCTCCCACCTCTACAGCCACAGGCCATAGGGAAATGCACACAGCTGCACTTGCACACACACACACACACACACACACACACACACACTCAGGTAAGGAACCTGTTTTGCAAGTTTTCCTGGTTAAAAGTAGGTAGGGGGTTGGGGAGGAGGAAGAGCAGGAAAACCTTAGAGGTGCGGATTGAAGATTTTTCAAAGTAACTTTACCCAGCAGAGAGAGGCACACATGTGTCACTGTGAGTTTTTTTTTTTTTTCTTCCTCTTCCACTGATTAAGTGCATTGTTAGACAGGGAGGGGCAGATTAGCAAATGCCTATAATTTTGATCATTGTTTTCTGCAAAACAGCTCTGGCTTTGAAAACGAAGCCACGGCTTTTTGGCTCCCTTGCTGCCAACAGCACAAATTACACCGTGCAAGGATCCCGAGCCCGGCTGAAAAGGTTCCATTAATGAACAATTTCAGATGATTGTTTAAGTCTTTGCTTGACAGGTAACGTTGGCATGTAGGCAGGTGGGGTTAAGGTCTCCATGGAGATTTATGATGTCATGCTTGAAAGAGCATGTCAAGACAGCCAGTTTAACAAGTAGTTACTCAAAAAGTCCTATAGGCTACAAGTAGGCTTTATGCAAATGAGGAGAGTTTCACTGGGAAAAACTGCAAAAGAAAACAGCCACAGCATGGAGGGGGGTTTACCTGACAGCTCTGAGGAAGGATGGCCCCACAGACGATTAGATTTGGGAAGTTTCAGAAGATGAACTAGGATTTCTCCTTTCGCCTCTGCCTCACCTGTGGAGTGCTCGGTACAGGTAAATGCATGTGCTTTTTTTTTCAATTTCCAGTTATTGCCAACAGGTTATTTGAAAACGCCGCGGTCTGTTGTGAGCATTGGAAGAACGGAGTCTATAAGCACCGCTCTTTCACACGGAGTGTTCCAGCTTCTGGGCTGTTTTAAGGGCCTTTTTGTTGTTGCTGAATGAATTGAGATTTTCCGAATAGAGCTGAAAAACAAGTGATGTATTATGTATTATGCTGATTGTGCCCATAGAGAAGGCTGCAGGGACGCTACAGGGAAGGCTCACAGGATGACTGAGCATGGAGATACTATAGACATTTGTTGACTGCTCCCAGATGCCGTGTGTGTGTGTGTGTGTGTGTGTGTGTGTGTGTGCGCGCGCGCGCGAGCGCACCTGAAAGTAAGACTCTGGTAATTCTGGATTTTCATTTTGTAAAATATGAAAACTAAGTCTTCAGAACATCTCGGAAATAATCTGGGACTCGGATTTACAAACAGGGCCCTTTTGTTTTCGAGTGTGCCTGCATGGTATTTTGTTTGTTTGTTTGTTTGTTTGTTTTGCTTTGTAAAAATGTTCTCTAGGACTAGGAAAAAAATTAGCCTTGCTGGAGTTATTCGTTTGGGAACTTTTAAGAAACTAGTTGTGAATAGCAGGACAGATGAAAGAAAGAGGAGGGAAATGTTAGTAGTTCAAAAGCTTGCTTCCGGACAGAAGCCTGGTCACTTGGTAGTGGAGGCAGGTGGATAACCTGGTAGCCTTTGGTGGCTACAGACCCCTCAGGTGGCAGTCGAGAGGAGTCATATCCTGCTGTTAACCGTTCTATGAATACTTAATCTCTCCCTCTTCAAAAGAACGTGGAGAAAACTCATTTGTTTCTTTCCAATAATGCGAGGATTAAAGTCTGGGCTCCTGGTACCTGGAACTGGGGAACTAGACAAAAACTGCTTAGAAGCCCAGAGACAGGCTTTAAGTTGTTTTGAATATGTAAGCGCAGAACCTGAAATGCTGCAGTCTGAGGATGTGGATTAGCACCGGAATTAGCATTCAGTTAAATTGTCACCAGTTAGATCAGAGGGTGACAAAGGAGACGAGTCCTGTTTTCCTCACTTACTTGCTGTGTGGCTGGGGGCGGGGGGGGGGGGGGGGAGTAAATTCACCTCCATATACTGAGGGTGACAGATATGGTCAACTCTGAGCATTGATGCCTCTCATATTATGGGGTTGTTTTTGCCTAGGCACGAGGCTACAAAGAGTTGCTTTTTCCCTCTTCTTTTCTATCCTCTTTATGTTTTTACAACAGCCAAGTAAAGACTTGTAGAGTCTGTGTCTGGGATTTTGTAGATGAGTGATCTATGACTCAGAAAAGTAGAGCATATTAAACTTTTGCAGATTCAGTATTGTTTCTTATGTTAATGAATATAGGAAAATTATTTCATCAGTAAAATAACTCCCGAGCAGCAACAAAGAAACAAATATATATATATATATATATATATATATATGTGTCTGTAGTAGTGCTTGTGCTATTATTTTGTAGAGTTGGCTGAAATCGTAGTAATGCACTTTTTCCTGATAACCTGCCCATCCCATCAGAGTTTTCAGGCCCCTTTAAACACTCACAGTTTGGGATTGCACCCACCTCACACTTTTCTGAATCTGATTCTCTTCAAGAATCACACGTGGATGTCACAGTGATTGTGGAAGTGGAAACCTAGTCTCCCAGAGACTGTGGGTTCTGCATGTTGCAGGAGTTCCAGGTAGCGACTCTTAGCTTGCTTTTTATTCTGGCCTTTGGCACCTCCTCCCTTGTCTCCATCCCAGATGTCTGAGCAGCTCATGACTGGTCTCCATTTCAGGATCCTCCGGCTATTGTCTCTTGGGTACTGGAATTACAGGTTTGCATAACATCTGGCTCATGAGTAGCAGCAGTGTATCTAGTCGGGGGAAACACTCTGGCAGTTCTGGACTTTCCTAAGCACTTTTAAAAGTTCCAGGTTTTCAGAGCTGCCCAGAATCCATGCTGCCTGCAAAGGCTCTTAGGATGAGCTTGGGTGGGCTGAGCTGAGTTGATCCTAGACTCCCTTTGACATCTGTGCTGCTGAAGCTCTGACTGCACTCACTGCAGATTAATGCCAGTGATCTTATGAATCCTGCTTTATGACTGACTCCAGCTTCCAGGTGTGTGTGTGTGTGTGTGTGTGTGTGTGTGTGTGTGCTCTCGTGCATGTCGCGTTGCAGGGGTGGAAGACAGCTGAGGGGCTGGTTATCTTATCTCCAGAGATGATCTACAAGCCCCAAACAAAATCTTTATATTCATAAGAGAGTCATGGCACCAATGTTGTGATCGCTGCACCAATGTTGTGATAGTTGCACCAATGTTGTGATTGTTGCACTGCTCCAGAAAGACCACACCAGGCCAAACAGTTACACGTGAGGTTTATTGAGGGAGAGAAGGGCAAAGGTGGTGGGGAAAACAGAAGGGGGGGAGAGAGAGAGAGAGAGAGAGAGAGAGAGAGAGTGAGTCAGAAGGGTCTTCCTTTTATATGGACAGTGACATGGCCGCAGGTAAAGGTGCGAGGTGAGTCAAATGGATTCTCAGAATATGGTGGCTGTTGCCTTGGCAACAGGTGTGCAGGTTGTGCTGTCGCCTGGGTGTGATGTCACTGGCTGGGTTCGGAGATCCTGATACCAACAATGGCAGAGGTTTAACCCAGGGTAGAGAGTCTGCCTAGCGTGAAAATAGCATGAAATCTACCAGCAACAGAGACCCAAAGCTTTAGATACATTTAGAATCACTAGTGAATATTCATTTTCTTTTTAATTGGCAAACCATACAGTCACCTCGATCTCTTTTAGACATAATCATTGCCATTGAAGCTAGGTTGGGTAAGGAACTAGTGACTGAGTACTGTAGAGTTTGGAATATGGCAGTATTTGGTGAAGGTTCAAAATCAGACAGGGTATGTGCAGGGTTTAAGGAACCTAGGTGATTGGGTTCAAATCCCGCCTCTGTTACTTACCTGTATCACAAGCTTCCCACTGGAGAGCATGCATAGGTTGTTCTATGCCAGTCAGATAGAGCAACTGGGCTCTATCTCATGGATTAAATTCAGGCCCTCTCACATGCTAGGCAAGCGCGGTTCTACACGCCCGTGTCCCCAACATGAGCATTAGAGATTTAAAAGTTTTTTTTGTTGTTGTTTGTTTGTTTGCTTGTTTTTTGAGACAGGGTTTCTCTGTGTAGCCCTGGCTGTCCTGGAACTCTGTAGACCAGGCTGGCTTCTTGGGAGAAAATCTGCCTCCCTCCCAAGTGCTGGGATTACAGGCGTGCGCCACCACGCCTGGATTAAAAGTTTTTTTTTAATAAAGGAGTTAGTGGTCTTTCCTATTCTATTATTGCCTGAATTTTTTTTTTTTAATTTATTTCTTTAAAAAGGAAGGCACTGGATCATCCTAGTTTTGAAAAAAAAAATGTTACAACAAGTTGTCTGAGCTGGCTGTGGAGGAGCTGGGAGAGAGTGTTCTCTGTGGGAGGACAAAGTTATTCTAGAGGCTGATTACAGGCCAGGCCCTTTCTATGTCACTTACCACTGAATTTCATTAGAAGCACCCAAGTTTACAATGTGTGTGCGTGTGCGTGTGCACTCCCATGCATTCGTTTGCTGACTATTGGCCCGGGGCCTCATCTGTACCAGGCAAGCTGTCTACCACAGGACAGTACAACCAGTCCCAAGCATCCATGTTCTGAAGCCATTGGAGAGTAATGGCTAATTTGTTGTTTTGAGACAGGGTTTCTTGGCGTAGCACTGGCTGTCCTCGAACTTACACTGTAGAATAGGCTGGCCTTGAACTCAGATTCGCCTTCCTCTGCCTCCCCAGTGCCAGGCTTTGGGTCCAGCTCTGTCGCTCAGACAGATTCAAACTCGAGATTTTCTTCTTTCACGTGTTGAGATTAGAGGTCCAAACTACCATGCCTGACTTCTCCAATACCTGTTTATTTCAGAGACAGTCGTCATCCAGCACAGGAGAGCCCTGTCACGATAGGTGACCTGGCCATGGCTTGTCTTCTTGGTAGGTGGCCACTAGCAGCAGAGGTGGAGTAGGGGAAGAAGAGAGATATTCTTACCCCTGCATCATCAAACTGTGCTTAGTGTCAACTGTTTTACAGAATGTGACCTTTCAGGGGAGTCCAAAGTTGGGACATACTTTTATTGTTCACAGTAACACGTAAGGCCTGTGGTTTGGTAGGCCATTTCATATTTTAATGTGAATTTCCTCATAGATCTTTACAAAATTGATCACCTTTTCATAAACCTCCTGACCTTCACACTTAAGCTATAACTTTATATGAGAAGAAATATGTATGGATGGGTTTCCATTTTTCTCCTTGATAGAGGTGTAAGATTTCAGGAAGTAGGTCTTTCTTTTTCTCCTCTTCTGCTGATATTGCCTCCTTTTCTTTTTCTCCTTTCTCATTTTCCTCCTCCTCCTTTTTTTTCTGTGAATAGGACCTAGGGTCTGAAATCCAAGCAAGTTTACATCATTGAGCCCCAAGACAGTGCTTTGAGATGTCTAATCACTCCCCTCTTACTGTTTATAACCAATGAAAGAAATCCTTCCTGGTTTATGACAACTGTGGCCTCAGAAAACTGGAGACCTTCAGAGCTGTGGACTCTGGTGGGAAAAAAAAAATAAAATCAGGACATCTTTAGTAGAGACAAAACCGGCATCCTGGACCAGCCTTTTCCTGGGGATAGGAATCTCTGTTGTGTTTGCTTTGGAGAAGAGAGTGCACAGGAGAATGGGTGTTGAGATCCTTTGCTGTGTGACCTGTAAGCACAAATGTAAAATGTTACCATGTAAAGAAATCCTTGCCCTGAGCAGAGAGGAGTGAGCGGCTCACTTTACAGGACCCGTCAGTTCTATGAGCCCAGAGTCCGGTGGGGATTAGCATCCGGGCTCTTGTTTTATGTGCATTGTGGTGGAACATTGCATGACTTCGCCAGTGCGTAGTTACTGTACCTCCCAAACCTGGCTGGTTCTAATTTAAGTAACAGATGTGGTACTTCCCACCCTCAGTTTCCTTAGGGTTGGCAAATGCAGGTCATCACATTGGCCCCATAAATCTGATGGTAGGCTGGCTTCCTTAGGACTGTGAGCCCCACACCCTACCTACCACACTGTCGGCCCTGCCCTGTGTCCTGCATCCACCTTAGATCACACAGGATGGAGAAAGCGGGATCCTATCAGGGGAATGTCCTGAAGGACATTCTGAAGGAGTCATGTAGCACTGTGGCTCCTTCAGAAGAGACTTGCTTTGGCCATTCTCCGCAGTGAACCCAATGCTGCTTCAGCTGTGTCTGGAGTAGTCCTATGGTCTCATGGCTATTTCCTTTCTTTGATGTTAAGAAAGTTTGTGAAATCAGGAGGACATCACATCGCAATTTTCACGGTAAACATGCCATAGCTGTCATTTGACTTTCTGTGGCGCAGGAGCAAATTTGTAATTGTCTCTGAATTCTCCACAAAGGAGGTTACATAGATCCCCTTCTCCAGTGGTGTTAGTGTTGAATTCCTTTATTAAATTAAGTTGTATGACTCTTGAAAAAAGTTCCTCAAGTGATTGTTTCATAAAGGACATTTTTCACTCTCCTTCTTGTGCACTATGTATGTGTCTATATATGTATGAGTATGTGTGTTGTGTTTTGTGGCATATGTGTGCATGTATATGAGTGTGTATGTGTCAATTGTGTGTGTGGTATGTTCTGTGTGTATATGTGTATATGAGTGTGTGTGGCATATATGTGTATGAGTAAGTATGTTGGGTTGTATGTATGAGTGTATGTGTGTGCAATTTGTATGAGTGTGTGTGGTGTGTCCATGTGTGTGTATACACATGAGTGTGTGTATTGCATTGTGTGTATATACATGAGAGTGTGTTGTGTTGTGCCTGTGTATGAATGAGTTTATGGATGTCCAATTGTGTATAAGTATGTGTTGTGTTGTGTGTGTGTTTGGATGAATGTATGTCTTATGGTGTGTTAGTATTCATGAGTGTGTCCTTTTGTGTTTGTGCATGCATGTGTCTGGTATGTTTTATGTGTATATGTGTGTATGAGTGTGTGTGACATATGTGTGTATGAGTATGTGTGTTGGGTTATATGTATGAGTGTGTATTTGTGTGCAAGAACATAGCATAAACTGACAGAACAATTCTGTCTTAATCACTATTATTAAAGTGGTCCCATAAAATCTTAACTTGGCCTTTTAGAAGTGCTGTTTAAATTCCTGCTTTTTTTGGTTTTGTTTGTTTGCCTCTTTCAAGGACTACTGCAATGACTCTCCTTGAATCTATAAATATATGAGCACATCTAAAGGACACATTTCTGAAAGTTAAGTCAGATGACCAGTGTTGAAAGATACTGCCCAAAAATAATAGAAAATACTGGTTAGTATCGTGGATGTGGATGTCGGGGATGTCTCAAGGAATGTTCCATCACTCTCACATGACCCAGTCATAGTGGTCATGAAGTGATGAGAACACTAGACACAGATATGAACATGTGGCCAAGTTAGGCTAACCAAACAATGCAGTACATTGTGTAGCCTCAACGCACCGAAAAAAGCTTTGGGAGTGATTTCAAAGCTCCAGCTCTCTGTTGTTGTTGTTGGTGGTGGTGGTGGTGGTGGTGGTGGTGGTGGTGGTGGTGGTTTCTCTGTGTAGCCTTGGTTATTCTGGAAGTCACCCTGTAAACAGGTTGGCCTGGAGCGATCCACCTGCCTTGGCCTCTCAAGTGCTGGGATTAAAGGCGTGCACCATCCCCACAGGCTCCAACTCTTCTTTAAATGATGTACTGGATCTGTCCATCCTTGAGGGCAGCAAGATTGCTTTGTATGTTCATTGGCACAAACCAGTGCTGTCCTCTTAGTATCTGCATTTTCTACTTTCTCCTCAGTAGCTGCTCATAATACGTCTTCTTATCCAGGGACATGATAGTTCTGCCCCTAATTTAAACACCCCTCAATACAGTATATTATAACTGTGCACAGGCTTGCCCTTAGTAAACCCAGAAAGAATCATGAAAAACAACTCAGTTTAGAACAACTCAGTTTAGAGGAAAAAGAGGAAGGTCACAACTGAGATGGGCAAATCAAGAGGAAGCCATAATTGAAGCAGTTTCATTAAAGAGAATATAATTACTGTCACCCTGGGAGAAGGCAGGTGACTTCTAAGCCAAATACAGCTTTTATAAATCATTAGAAAAATAAATTGGCCAAGCTTCCTAGATTATGGGATAAATATGATATTTTCTTCCTCCAAATGTTAAATACCACAGGTTTAAAAAATATTTTAAAATCATCTATTTTATGGAGATGGGCACAGGTATGATGACATGGCAGGCTTGTGGAATTCAAAGGACAGCTTTTGGGGAGTTTTTATTATTTTCTACCATGTAGGCTCCAGAGAGTGACTTAGGCCATCAATCTTGGCCCCAAGGGCCTTTGCCTGCTGAGCCACTTTGCCAGCCTACCCCCAAGTTTTTATGGCATCCAGACACATAGAAATCAAATATCTTTTTTGTTTTGGGGTTTGTTTTTTTTTTGTTTTTTTTTGGGGGGTTTTTTTGGTTTTGGTTTTGGTTTTGTTTTTTTTTTTTTTTTTTTTTTTTTTTTTTGTTTTTTGTTTTTTTGGATTTGGTTTTTTTCGAGACAGGGTTTCTCTGTATAGCCCTGGCTATAGAACTCACTATAGACCAGGCTGGCCTTGAACGCAGAAATCCGCCTGCCTATGCCTCCCAGAGTGCTGGGATTACAGGCGTGCGCCACCACTGCTTGGTGAAATCAAATTTCTTTATGCATTCCAATTCAATCCAATGCAATCCAAATAAATTTGTCCTGTTATATATCCAGGGATCAATGAAAATAAAGGTAAGTGTTAGGGCTGGAATTACAGTTACAAATACTGACTGTTCTTCCAGAGGTCCTGAGTTCAGTTCCCAGCAACCACATGGTGGCTCACAACCATCTGTAATTGGATGGAATGCCTATTCTGGTGTGTCTTCAGACAGATAGTGTACTCCATAAAAAAAGTGTAAATCTTAATATTGGAATTCCGCACACATTTACTACCTGTCAGCAACATCATGCAGTCATGCATGCCTATTATCATCTTTTCAATAAAGTAACATTTGTATGAATGAGTAGATACATGTAAGGCTGTCAAGATGACTCAACTCCTGCTGAAAGACTGCTGCCTCCAAATCTGCTTTCCTGAGTACATTTCCTGGGACCTATAGGGTAGAAGGAGAGAAGATCCTCCAACAATTTGTCCTCTGACTGCCATGTGTGCACTACAGCACTTTGCTGCAAATGCACAGCATACACAGTTAAATAAATTAGCAAATATTTAAAGACGTGTGGGTGTGTGTGTGTGTATTTTATATATATAAATATATAAAATATAAAAATAAAATATAATATATAATATAATGTATAACATATAACATATAACATATAATATATAATACAATATATGTGTATATTATATATAATTATATATACATATAATATATAATAATATTTTATATATATGTATCTATATATAACTTGGTACCAAGGCTGAGAATAAGGGAGAACCTTGATTCTAATGGAAAGGGAGTGGGAGGGTTTTCCTTTGTATCCCCTCAAATTTCAGCCACCAGGGCATGGAGAACTGAAAAGGGTGGGAAGAGATACTGAGTCAGGATTACTCACTTGTGAGGCAGGTCAGATAGTCAGATCCAACCGTGAAGGAACTTTCTTCCCAGCGCTATGGGTCAGGAACCTGTTCTCGGTGGACAGACCCGCTGAGTTCCCCGGAAAGTAAACTCAGAGAGCAGGGTTCACAGAGCACAGTGCCCCTTGAGCCCACACACATAGGGACACATTTCTAGTTTTCCTGTAGGATTTCAGAAGTGCTCACTGTACTGGAGAAGACAGATTGGGCAACTTTCGTAGCCAGAAATAAGACCAGGTGGGGGACAACCTGACACCAGGACTGCAGAAAGCCTTTGTAATGATCTCTGGGAGTTTCCATAAAATACTCAACTCAGGGTTGGGGGCCATAGCACAGTGACAGAGCAAGGAGTCTGCATGCCCAGTCTCCACCACTACAAAACTGAAAATAAGCAAGTGTCAAAATTCAACTCACCAAATGTATAGAATCAGGCGATTTTCACATAAAATAAAACTTCTCATACCCAACTGTCTGACACACAGTGACATAGCGCAGCTTCCGTGGTGAGGTGTTTTTTCTTGTTTGTTTGTTTGTTTGTTTGTTTGTTTATTTATTCTTATACTTTTTGTTTCTTTTTGGGGGTTGCAAGGGCAGAGGGTGGATATGGAGGAAGGGGAAAGTGAGTGGGATTGGGGTGCATGGGGTGAAATTCATAAAGAATCAATAAAAAGTTGTAAAAAATTCTTGGACCCCATGAACAACAAAAGCACAACAAACAGACAAAACCAAATACACCACAAATATATGAACAAGTCATCAAGAAACCTGGGGCTTCACTTCTTTTCAGAAAGTGTGCCAACGTCAAGTGAAGACAAGCCACAGGATTGGGGATGGACACAGAGCTCCACTCTCTATCCCACACCTGTCCTCCTCACCCACTTGACCCCTGTTCTAGACACTGACCCTAACCTGACAGCTGTGTCACATTTCTCCTGACAGCATTGTGCTGACATACAAGGAATCTCACTCACCTTTGTTGCTGGACAGATTTCGTCTGAGTTCTGAATCTATTATTTGGTATTTGTGTGGTCTTGAGCAGGGCACACTCTACAGTAGCTTCTATGTTAACTGCTCAGCGAGATCACCCAGATTCAAGGTGTGGGGAGTACTCAGCCCAGTACCTGGCATGGGGTATGTGCTCAGTACCTGTCAACAGCTCCACTGGAAACATCTCATGACATTTTATGAGGAAAGATGGCTTTTTGCCCAATGTCTCAGTTATTCTGAGGTTGTTCAGGTTGGGAGTCCCCCCTTTTCCCCAGCAACTACAGGAATCACCTTAGCAACATAAAAAGAGGGTCTTAGATTATAGTTTGTGTGTTTAGACATGTGAATTATTTTCTTTTCATTGTTGTTTTAGAAATAGGGTCTCTCTAACTAACCTTGGCTGGCCTATGTAGACCAGGTTGGTGTTGAACCCACAGGAATCCTCCTGCTTCTGTCTTCTGAGCACTGATTTGTTTTATTTTGTTTGGGGGGTTTGTTTGTTTCTTTGTTTGAATTTGGAGACAGAGTTTCTCTCTGAAACTCTATCTTGGAACTTACTCTGTAGACCAGCTGGCCTGGAACTCAAGAAATCTGGCTGCTGGGTGCTGGGAAGAGCTGACCTTCTGAGTGCTGGGATTAAAAGTGTGGTGTGCCTCCCCACCATCTTTATACTAACCACAACAATGGCCTTATTCTCACCCTTAACAAATCATGTTTGCTGCTCATGGGTGCTATGCTATCCACCACTGTCATTTTGTTTTTTTACTGTGGTCTGGAAACAAATCACTCGAGGAAGAGGGTCTATTGTGTAGAGAATTTCAGGTTGATTCAAACCCTACAAAGGAAATAAAGAGACCTATATGGGAAGAAGCCAGCCTAGGAAATTACAAAGCTTGGATTTGTCAGGAGAAAGACTATTATTCAGGGCAGAGATTCCAAGGAACAGAGCGCTTGTCCCTTGAAAACCTCTGGTGACCCAGGAGAGGTGGCTGCAGTCCCTGAGCAACAGTTAAGACTTTGGAATATTTTCTTCCTGTAGCACAGAGGATTTCAAGCCACTGAGTGATAATGGTTTTAGCTTTTGTTCAAATGTCAGTGTATAGAGAACCACCTAGCTAGGCCGGGGACATTCCTGATTGAGCCATTTCCTTCTCTGTCAGTGCTGCTCTCTTCAGAGGAACACTAGAAGTGTGAACCATACTGGAGAGTCCCTAAGTCAGCACTTTACAGAGTCCTGAGGAATCTGTCTGCAATTTGTGTGTCCGGGTCCCATGTCTGGTATTCACAAGCACAGTTCTACTTCTGCCATTAACCCACTAGGGCAAATGTTATTTCTGTTCTGTTTTTCCTACTTCTAAACACATTCAGAAAGTCTGCTGTGGCTACTAAAATGTTTCCTTTTTTTTACCACAAAGCAAGGTTCCCAGGGGTGTAAGGTACACAGCCAAGTGCCCAGGATGTCGTGATGTCCATCCAAACCAAGATCTATCCACATTAGGTTCCTGGTTCAGGGTTCTTCCAGTGACACAATAATACCCTTGACCTTTGGCTCATCATCCGCTCTCAAGTGAAAAAGAAAAATCATAATATATACCTCAGAGACTTTGCTGGAAAAAAAAAAAGCCAGGCAGTGATGGCGCACGCCTTTAATCCCAGCACTTGGGAGGCAGAGGCAGGCGGATTTCTGAGTTCAAGGACAGCCTGGTGGTGTACAGAGTGAGTTCCAGGACATCCAGGGCTACACAGAGAAAACCTGTCTTGAAAAAACCAAAATCAAAAAAACAAAACAAAAAGAAAGAGACTTTGCTGAAGCTTTTCCTGCAGCCTTGCTCAGGCTGACGCACTTAATGTACCCTGGGAAGGTTGGCAAAAAATCAGAAGTGTAGACTGTTTTGTTTTGTTTTCCTGTTTTTGTTTTGTTCTGTTCTGTTCTGGCATCAAATCCAGGACCTCACAGGCTAACCATGTGCTCTACTCCCAGCGCTGGGCTCTGAGCATCGCGCCGTCCCACTGACACCTTCAATGCTGGGCCTTGGTCACTTTGGACTTGTTTGTGAAAATGACTGGCAAGCTCATGAGGTAGCTCTCAACTTTCACACTTTACAGGCAAGGAAGTGGGCTTTGAACTGATGTGTTCTGGATTCCTCTTGCTCTGAGGAGCTAGAGATTCATCTGAAGCTGGTTTGTACGGCTTCAGAGACCAGGACAGTAAGTAACCAGGTGAGATAGGCAGTGTAGGCCATCCCATCAGAAGCCCAGGCCTGGGTTAAGGACATCTATGGTGGTTTCCAAACATTTGGATGTCAGTTTGTTTAACTCCTCATATGAGCCCTTTATATGGTTGTTGCTGAAACTCTCAATTAATAAGCCAGCGCTGAGACAGTTGGCAAATCAGGCTTTGTCAGTTGATGTGATTTACAGGAAGCTCGGCCTCCAATCCCAGTGTTCAGGAACTGTCCCAGAATATACCCAGGGAGCCACAAACAGCCCCTTCCCATGAAGCTTGCTCTGATTTTAAGGGCTGTTATGTAGGTGGAGCTTATTTTGCCAAGTGAAATGTATATTAAAGAGACACATTCTTGCTAGGATTTTTGCTGTCCACGTCCCTGTATGGTAAAACTCCACCCATAATGTATTTGCATAGCAGTGAAAAAAAAAACCAGGTGTTTCCTATCTGTGAGTGAGTCACACTCCCATTCCTGAGCCTGTCTGTCTGTTTGTCTGTCTGTGGGTTGTGGCCGGTCAGCTAGTTGGACGAATGGACTAGGCTGCAATCCAGCTGCACTTGGAGAGGGCAGCACCTGCCACTCGTGGGCCGGGCCCTTTTCTGCTCAGAGAACGCTAAGGTCTGGCTGATGGCCACGGCTGGACCTGGACATGGACCCTTCGGCCCGCTCTCCACGGGAAAGGCCAAGGAGGAAAACAGGCCTTGGGTATTTCTGCTGTGGAGGGCCCCATGGCACAGCCAGCAGGAGACAGGTACAGAAGTCACAGGATTCTAGGGGTTGTCTTCCCTTCTCAGGTGACTCTAAACTGCTGTGTCATGTTTCTGATTCCTGGTTACTTTGTCCTGAGTGTGAGCCAGGGAAGGTTGGAGGTCATATGGTTACTTTTAAATTAGAGTTCTCAGGCTCAAGTTAATTGTTCTCAGGTGTTAAACTAGACTGCGGGCACCTGGTTTGGAAATGCAGCTGCTTAGCACAAGGTAGCACAGCCTTGGGCCAGTCAGGCAAAGAGCTGTCCCGTTGGACTCTGGGCTGCCTCACCACCACTATGGGAAGACCAAGCCTCAGCGTGTTCCAGCTTGTTCCTGCAGAACTTAGAAGCCTGCATTGATCTAGACGGGGCCCTGGAATCCCGAGAGACTTGGGCTGTGTCCTGTGAGGAAAGAGTTTTTTGGCACTGTTGGAGGCAGGGGAGGGACTTTGTAGAAGCTCGTGTAGAGAAAAAGTAAAAATTTTTTAAACCAAGAAAGCCCTAAAATGGGATTTCTTTGATGTATTTCCGATCTGTTATTTCATGGAACTGTCTTTTAAATGACAGAAGTTTGCTTTGGGTTGAAACCTCATGAAATAGGGATAGTTACCAGGTCTGATACAGGAACACAATAAAATAATAGTAATAATAATAATAAATAATAATAATAATAATACTTTTTCTGAAGGAAAAGAACGAACTGTAGTTCCCACAAGCATGAGTAGAAACCTGAGAAATATGCAGATTTGTTGGTGTATGTTTGTGTGTGTTTGTGTGTGTGTGTGTGTGTTTGAGAGAGAGAGAGAGAGAGAGAGAGAGAGAGAGAAGGCATGTGAATATGCCTGCACAAGTAAGTATGCCTGTGCATTAGAGCATTCAAAGGTTGGGTTTAGACGACACTGCCGCTGTCAATGCTGAAGGTCTGTTCCTTGGCTAGTATTCTTTCTTCAGACATTTTTCTAGCCAGGATGGTCCTGAGCACAAGGAAGTATGTCAAAGTAGGAAATGTCGCATCTACAAAGAGTAAGGAAGTAGCAAGGCAGGTGATCAGGTCAGAGGTAAGGAAGAAGTTACGCACTTATACGGAAAGGAGGCAAAGGGCCCAGGGACGGACTTAGAAGGGCTGTAAAATTATCTTTGACTGGGGGGGATCATGTGGGTGCATACAAATGAGTGGATTCGGCTGATTGGAACTCACGCTGACATCTGGCTGCCATGTGCTGATGAGAGGGGTTGATGGGGTTCTCTGGGCCCAGGGTTAATTCTTGAAGGACTGGATTAGTTACTGGGGGAGCAGGTCGCTGTAAACCGGGTCTCTCCCGTCTCTTACATGTATACACTTGCTCTAATCCTTTCCACTAACAGTTGAAGCAGCACAACTGGCCCGGGTTCTGACTCTTCCGCCATCTTCTAGAGCATAAACTAAAACGAGCTTTTTTTTTTTTTTCTCCACGTCCCACCTAGTTAATTCTTCTCAGTCTTGATCTGATTATTAATTCAGGTCACACATAACCCAGACAATCTCAAGCCTCGGGAGACTAAAGGTTAACTAGATCAGCCCTGAATGATAGAGGGGTTTCCTAAGTCTAGATTGCTCAAGTCTTCACCTGGGACCCAGAAGAAGCTAGGGATGTGGAATCAGAGTCATGTTATGTTACCAATTTGTGACTCTCTTGAGGGAAAGTAAATGTTTGTGAACCGGGAGCTTGGATGCATACCCTGTCATATATGTCATATATGCCAGTATTCAATTAACCAGAATTCTAGTTCCTAATTCAGGTCCCACCTCTGTATTCTTTTCTGTCCCTTCTGGGATCCACTGAGGCTGAGTGGGGGTCTCTGTTAACCAGGCCTGTACAGCTTGGTTTTATTTTGTAATTGTGTGTGTGTGTGTGTGTGTATCTGTGAGTGTGTGTGTGTGTGTGTCTGTGTGTGTGCCTGTGTGTGTGTGTGCCTGTGTGTATGTGTCTGTGTGTGTGTGTGTGTGTGTGTGTGTGTGCCTGTGCCTGTGTGTGTCTGTGTTTGTGAGGCCATCTGCCGAAGTAGGCCAGGTGATATACCCTGGAGTTGGACTTTCAGGCAATTACGACTACCAGGAGTGCTAGGAACCAGACTGAAGTCTTCGGCAAGAGCAGTACAAACTCTTAGCCACTGAGCCAATTAATTCTCCAGCCCCTGTTCACTAGTATTTTAAGGTCTCTGATGATGACTGCTGTCCACTGCAGGTGTTATACACAGACAGATTCTACATTGGGAAAGTGAGGCTACAAGGAAAACTTTATTTTTGCAGTGAGGGCTAGCTAGGGAACAGCTATGGGTATGCTGGGCAAGCATTTTCCCTCCAAGCTACAGCCCATCCTCAGTCTTCTGAGGCAAGGTTTTACTATATAGCACAGGCTGGTCTTGCATATGCAGGCCTCCTGCCTCCCAAGTGCTGCACTGACAGGGGTGCTCCTCCGTGTCCCGTAAATGAGACAGCTCTGTACATGATTAGTGTGGCCTCTAAACCCGAGAAGCAAAGGCTCACATGAAGAAGCATCCACACGTGCTCATGCTCCGGAAGTGACACAGGATCTTTGGAACCCTGACTGACTTTCAGGCTCTGGGGTTAACAGCAGTATGATGAGGTAAATGAACTACGTGAAAGGTGGATTGGTCAAAGGCTCAGCCCCAGGCATCCAGTGTGCAGCCTCTGTGCAGCAGTGAGGAGGAATTCCTGGCATTCCTTGGCTTGGGTGCTACTGTGTCAGTGGACCTGAAGATGCCTATCAGCCCGGTGTCACCTGATGCCTTTTCCCAGGAGGCTTTTCTGCTCCCCAGCCCGGGCCTCTAGGGCAGCTCTGAAGATAAAGAACTAACTCTGTTGGAGCAGAGACAGACTGGGGCAAAGGATTAACTTGCTTAAAGTGACCAGGAAATTAAAGAAATAGAGAGTAATAGCTGTGTAGGAGGGAGTGTGTCCCCAAACAGGAAGGAGAGTACCCACAGTCACAGGGCTTCTTAGAAGTTTGCCACATCATCTGAAATTATGCAGACAGGAACAGTTTCAGAATACCTATAACTATGGGCTGTACTTAGGAGTCGGTCCTAGAAAGTTCTAGAACAGTCGTTCTCAACCTGTGGGCTGTGACCCCTTTATGAGTTAAACAACATTTCACAGGAGTCACATATCAGATATGCTGCATATCTGATATTTATATTCCAATTCATAACACCAGCGAAGTTATAGTTGTAAAATAGCAACAAATAATTTTATGGTTGGGGGTCGCCACAACATGAGGAAGTGTATTAAAGGGTCACAGCATTAGGAATGTTGAGAACCACTGCTCTAGAGCTTGGAACTGAACCTTTTATCTCAACCACATCTACTCCTTGGGAGCCTGAGCAGGCTTGAAGGTGATAAACTCAGCAGAGGCGACCTGGCCTGCTCTTCCCAGATGGAGAAAGGATGGGTATGAAGACAAACTAAAGAAGTCCCCACCTCCTTTCTGGGTTCATTGGGCCCAGCTACCCCAGCACACACACACAAACACACACACACACACACACTCTCACACACACACACTCCCCATGCCATCCACTGTGCTTTGGCTCAGTTTCTCCAAAGAGCTCAGATGTCTCCACTAGGGATTTTCGCTGGGCTGAAACCTCCAGCCCTCTGCTCTCCCTGATGCAGGCCTCCCTGTGTTTGCTTTTCTCACCTTGTAAAGAAAACATAAAGCGTTAGTCTTCAGTTTGTGAGGGTATACGGAAGAAAGAAAGATGGTTTGAATGGAAGAAGTCTCACTGTATCATCCTTAGCTTGGATCTTTATTCGTGTGTGTGTGTGTGTGTGTGTGTGTGTGTGTGTGTGTGTGTGTGTGTTTTGACAGCTAGAAACATTTAGTCCAGAGTTGTATCTCTTTGAAAGATTACAAAGAGAACACAAATGAGCAGCTGTATTTCAGGTAGATATTTCATGCTTGTTCCCTAGAACAACTCACAGAGTGATTAGGAGATTCTTAACTTGGAACAGAGACCCCGAACACTGGATGGCCTCTGTTAGCTAGTTAAAACTAAATGTCATAATCAACATTTGTTGATTTGTTACACCCCAAAAAGCATATTCTAAAAGACAGTCTTGAACTATTAAATAGTGTGCTAACAATTTTATCGGGATTGTAAATATCTCGTTTTGCACTTGACAAAAATTACTAATCCTGGAGTGTTGAGTTATTGACCTTGTGCTCCTGTTCAGTTTGTGCATTGAAGGTGTCTGTTCCTTACCTCATTGATAGGACACTCAGGAGGGGAGGGAAATAATGTCACAGAGTATTGGAGTCAGAGGGTCAAAGGCCTCTTTGTAGAAGTTAGCTAGTTGCAGAGATGCAGGAGGTGTTAATGGCCGGGCCACAGATGCTGTTTGCACAATCCCCCTGTGCTAGTGTGCATATGTCCTAACACAGAACGGTGGTGTCTTGATGCTCTGTTGGTTTGCCTTCTGAGATGGGCATGAGGAATTTGGCACCAGGCTTTAGTCTGTCTGGCAAATATGCACTGTGTGTGTATTATTGACCTGACCTAGTGTACTGATTTTTGCATTGTTCATATGGGAAGTGGGCTCTGAGTTCTAATTCTGGATTTAATGAGGACTGGCTGAGTACTTTTCTCCCAGGTTTTTTTTTTTTAAAGATTTATTTATTTATTATATGTAAGTACACTGTAACTGATTCAGACACCAGAGGAGGGCATCAGATCTCTTTAAGGATGGCTGTGAGCCACCATGTGGTTGCTGGGATTTGAACTCAGGACCTTCGGAAGAGTAGTCGGTGCTCTTACCCACTGAGCTATCTCTCCAGGCCCTTCTCCCAGGTTTTAATGCTCTGGCAGCAGGATCTTCTACAGAAAGCTCTGGAAAGCTGATACTGCATGGAAAAAGATGTAACCGTGGGAAACATTCTAAATTTAGATATGTGAGCTCTTCGTAGAAACTGAGCCACGGTGACTGAATGCTTTCGCCTTTCAGGACTCAGTTATTGACATATATAAGAAGAAAGACCCTCCTCTGGCAGGTCAGTGGAAGAAAAAAACATTCACACATAGCTATCACTGTGCTATACTACCCAGTTATGAAACACGTGTGTGTGTGTGTGTGTGTATGTGTGTGTGTGTGTGCATGAATGGATGTATATATTGCCATGTATGTATATATGTATGACCAATACATCCATGTTCCAGCAAGAGCAGTGCAAGAGAGAACAGCTTAGACAGAATAGAGGAATTGGGGTCCATGTCATGCAGAAGTATACGGTTGTGCTGAGGATTCAGATAGCATCCCACATGTCCAATGGGACCCACACAGGGAGACAATGGTTCAAAGAGAGTCTGGGTGATCAAACATGGGTGCAGGCATATGTTGCCAATGAAATGGGTAGGCCTTAGTCTGTTCAGTAATATTTGCAGGAGTCCCAACTTATGGGCTAGGTGAAGTGGGAGATTAAATGCCCGAGGAAGGTACCGTAAGTCACTTCAGTGTCACAGATGAGGGGCAAAGGTCCACTCACCTGACCAAGTGTCCCTAATAGGAAGACTCTGGCGTCTGTCCTGGATGTGATTTGCTGCTGCCTCTGAGGTTGCCCATTGCAACCTTGGTGCTCCTCTGTCCACACCTGGGCTGATTCCTAGAACCTGTGATTACAAATGCACAGAGGAGGTAAGCCTCTACTCATTAGCTTCTCAGTTGTGCTCCTGCAGTTGCGAGGTGGCTACGCTGTTTTGGGACCTGTCAAGGAAGAATCTGCAGAGGCAGCTCAGATTTGAAAGTGTACAAAATGCTAGACCACTGCGGGGCCGTGCTTTTGAGCGATGTGGGAAATGCTTACCACACCAGCCCGTTGTATTTTCATCTGCCTTGGTCTTAACCCGCTACAGGAAAGCCTGGTGTCTCCAGTGTCTTCTGGGAGAGACAATGGGCTCTCGGATGTCTAAAGCAGCTGTCCCTCTGCCTTTCCTTAACTTCCCAGTGTTTAGTGAGATGCATTTCGGTTGTTGGATTTGAAGGTCCCCACCCACCCCTGTTACCTGTATGTACTGGTATAGGTGGGCCTCACTCATGTGAGGGAGATAATTTCCTTTCAGTGTGATGGATAGCTTCCAACATTTTTATTATGAAAAACAATATGTGTAAATAAACATACATGTAGCTATTCACAATGGTTTAGGAAGAAAATTTAAGCTTTTTAAGGCAAATAGATTTGGTACTGGACATTATAAAATTATATATTGGAATCTATGAGACTAGTTTTAGGGCCCACATATGTACCAAAACTTGTAGATGCTCTAATCACTGATTTTAAAAGGTGTAGCTTTTCCCTAGAACCGACATCCACCTTCTCATATGCTTTGAATCATCTCTAGATTACTCTTAGTTCAGTATGCAAGGTACAGTCTGGGTAAATAGGATTAATTTGCTGTTTTATTGAAGGAATCATGAGACAAAAATAGTTTTCACATGTTGAGTATAGACACAATATATTTTTTTCTGAATATTTCTGGCACACCATTGATTAAATTCATGAGCACGGAACCCACAGATTCAGAACCTGTGGCTGTAGAGGACCTAGTGTACTTTGTCACATATGAATCCCAAGTCCATACAACAGGTACATTGTCATGCTTCTTTCTCTGGTCTGAGACAGCTGAGAGCAGAGGATGTAAGAGTGGTCAAGCTGTTCCAAATCTAGCCTTTTCATACGTTTCTTATATATCGGACATGTGTAGAGGGACAGGAAAAGGATGTATTTTAAAGGGAGGTAGTGAATGCATACCCAGCAGTGAGGGGAAAGTAAGGGAGCAGTGGAGAACAACAGGACACAGCTCTAGATTGGGCCCAGTTGACGGTGTAGTGTAAACAGATGCAAGGTGGCATCTGAGATAGTCCGTTGAACCAGTAAGACCAGCTTCAGCATTGATAGAAGTATGCAAAGAAATACAGCCAAGCGTGACCTGCACAGACATTCCAGGAGGCCACTGAGCAGACAGGGATGGCGTGTGTGTCATTCTGAGCGTATGTCATTCATTGCAGAGCGTAGCTACAGTAGAGCCTGTATTGTAAAAACAACGTAGGGATTTGTGGAGAACAGGAAAGGAAATATCTGAAACACTATTTTGGAGACAAGGTTTAGCACTGCCTGTGGAATGTACTTCTAAATGTTGGAATTAAAATTATGTACCCGCACACCCATCCTGAAACAGTTTTTTCTTTCTTTATGTGTGTTTGCATGTGTGAATTTATGTGTGCTCTCTGCATATAGGAGCTTAGAAGGTCACAAGAGCAATTCAGGTAGAATTCCCTGAAACTGGAGTTTAAGACAGTGTGAACCATCTGTGGGTGCTGGAAACCAAATCTGGATCCTCTACAAGAGCAGTAAACTTCCTTAACCATTGAGGCATCGCTTCAGCCTCCAGAAACAGCTTTTATGATAACCAACATTCTTTTTTATTGTTTTGTTTTTGTTTCGTTTTGTTTTGTGTTTGTTTTTCGAGATAAGGTTTCTCTGTGTAACTGTCCTGGCTGTCCTGGAACTCACGCTGTAGACTTAGCTAGCCTTGAACTCACAGAGATCTGCCTGCCTCTGCCTCCTGAATACTGTGATTAAAGGTGTGAGCCACCACCAGCATTTCTTTTTCTTTCTGCATCCGTCCATCCTCCTGTCTGTCTGTCTCTGTCTGTCTGTCTAGTGTGTGTGTTCATGTACCTGTACCTGTATGTGTGTGTCTATGTCTGTAAATTGGAGGACAACTTCTGAGAGTTGAATCTTTTCCTCCACCAGGGATTGGACTCATGTCATCAGGGTTGTCTGCAAGCACCTTACCCTACTGGCCCAGTGAATGCTTTTCTTACATCAATTAGGCCAAAACTTACTCCCATGTTGGCATTAACAGCTTCCAAGGACTTTGGTTATGACCTTCGTCAGTTCCCTTTGCTTGAGGGCTTTCTACTTTGAACCATATATGATGGCTGTATTGATTCTTATGCTTGTTTCAAGCACTCTAATGCTTCTTTCAGGTGAAACTAAAATCACCTGGATGATGCCATTGTGCACATCTGGTCCTTTGAAGAGGAGTGTCAAATCTTCTGTAACAACTCTGTGACCATTGTCCTCACAATGGTTAACACTATTCATCCCATGACGATAGGCACGCTCTGTGCCCCCTGACATATCAGGCCTCTCGCTTGGCTTTCTTTTTCCGCTCTTGCCTCTATTCAAAACGAAGTCTGAAAGAGGACTCTTATTTCCAAAAGCAACTCTGAGTTAGTAAAGTAGGAAACTGGGCAACCAGCCCAATCTCTCGCATCGTTTGACTGTTTCTGAGTAAAGCGGCTCCCTAAATACCCTAGATTACCTTCAAACCATCCAACCTTCTGCCTCCACCTACCAAGTGCTGAGATGTAGGCGTGTACCACCTCACCCGGTGGTGATGAGGCTAATTGCATTTTGACTTACTAAATTTTCTCACAGTATGTTTTGATCATACTCACCCTCCCCGAAACCTGATCTTTTATTTATTGTTTTTCCAAATACTTTGTCTTTTGTCCATTTTGCTGTTGTTTTTGCTACTTTTGATTATTACTGCAACCCCTCCCCCGCCCCCACCCCCACCCCCACCCCCTGCTCCCAGTGAATCTCTCAGTAGCTTGGTGACAGGAATCAGAAGACACCTGCCAGGCAGCCACCATGTTCATCTTACCAGCTGTAATCAGGGGTAAAAGAGTTGGAGTGGAAATTTATCAGGTTTGATAATATGGGACTGAATTATTCATAACATTGGGCATCTGGAAAAATTAAATGAATTTTTATTAGAAATCCACTAAGAGTCGGCCATTCACACAGCTGCTTGGAAGATGCAGACTAATAAAGGCCATTTATGTTCTCAATGAGCTCCAGTTTATTCCCAGACACTGGCAGACACAGAACCAGTAAGACGAAAGAACGTTCTTCTGGCCTTATGCAGAAAACCATATCTGAATCCAGAGGCGCAGGGCTCTCCCACGATGCAAAGGCTTTTGGGGAGAAGGGGGTATTTGAAACAATCTTAAGAGTACCCTAATAGGAACACTAAGCTGGCTTTTCCAGAGTCTCTTTATTGTTGTAGTTGATGCCTAGTATGATGTCGTGATGACACTTTCCGATGAGAACAGGTACCAGCTGACGCGTGCATGCTACCGTCTGCTTCAGGTACGCTTTTGGTTAAAAAAAAAAAAAAATTTGCCGTTCTCTTCGCGCTGCTGCCTGGCCACCTGCCACTTTGTGGTACATGGGCCTGGATTTTTCATCAGCGACATTTTCTATTACCTTAGGTCTAATTAAAGAGAGACGTGCTTCCTGGTTACCCTGTAATTGCCAATGGTAGCCCACCCTTTAACTCTGAGTTCCTGCCCTGCAGCTCCCATCTCTAACAGTTACTTAATCATCTGTACACTCGGGCTAGCAGTTGCTTCAGGAGTTGCTGCCTGTTTATTGCAGTGATGGGGATCAACCTTGGATTTTTACATGCTAGACACACACACACAAACACACACACACACACACACACACCATCCTGAGGAAATTGTGGGTGAACAGGAGAGGAATGTGGTTAAATCATCACTCCTGGGTTCATTTGGCTGGAAAGGTCAGACTACTTATGTTGAATTTTCCAAAAGGCAGGCACAATAATAATTCCCCATACACTTTATGGTGCATTTGAAATGTGTCTTTGAAATGGGCATAGAGCTTTGCTTTATTGGCTTTATCTTCTCCCAGCCAATTAACTTGCTGACCTCCTGCCAAGGTTTGTCCATTTAAAAAAGAATCGCCTTAAACATTCATTAAGAAAGCATATAGCACGTGAATGTTTAGGCATGACGGCTACCATTGGAACCCAGGCACCCATTCTCTCAAGGCTTATCGCTTGGGAAGCAGGAGTACAGCTGGCTTTTCTCTGAGACCAGGAGTCCTTGGTCTCTCTTACGTGCAGCCCTCTTGATAGAATAGTTTTGATATTTTTGCAAGAAAGCTTGGAAGACGAGTATGATGGCTCACGCCTGTAAGTCCCAGCATCGGGAGGCAGAGGCAAGCGCATTACAAGTTGACAGCTAGCTTAGGCAACACAGAGTTCCAGATCAGCCTAGGCTGCACACCGGGGGGGGGGGGGGGGGGGGGGGGGGGGGGGGGGGGAGGATGCGGGTGGGGAGGGACTCCGTCTCTAAGAAAGAAAGGAGGAAGGAAGGGAAAGAAGGAAGATGAAAAGGAAGGATGAAAAGAATAGCTGTGACCTATCCATACAAGGCCATCTATGTATATACATCCCGCTGAAATAAATCACTAAAACTATGCAAATAATGACATCGTATTTGCGTCTTTTGCCTAATTAGCAAGCGTGAATAGTAATGTGGTGGATCATGCCACAGCACCGGAAAGGGGACTTGTGTTTCTCTCTTTCCGTGGTCCTCAAGAGCACTCCTGCCTTGGGCCTCCAAACTCTAGTGTAAAGCAATATCTCTGTGGATTCCTCACCACACCCTATGCCCTTCTGTTCTGCCGAAGGAAGATGGATGCAATTGCCAGATTTCTGCGAGAATTACAGGGTTTTCAGATCATCATGGAGAAAATTACTGAGATTCAATGTCACTGGGGAAAAAGCATATTCTTAATTTGCCTGTAATTTTTCCTTTAATGGGTACTTTGGCTCCATTTTCAAAGCACATCCAAAGCTTTCTTTCCCAATTTGGCATCAAAATCATTTCTTTAAATGCCTTTAATTTTAGGATTATTTTCTCCTTTGATTGACATAAAGTGTATCATTCCCGAAGGGAAAATATCAACACATATTTGAAAAAGGGACTTAATAATACTGAGTTTGAATTACCTACTTAGGAGTGAAGGTTAGTACCTGTAAATACTAGAGAAACCACTCCGTATAACCAACACACTATGGGAATTTTGAGAGTTTGGGTCATGAGTGCTAATTTCAGTTTCTCAGTATAATTATTATTTCTCACTAAGAGAATAAGAATAGGAATGATTATATTGTACTCATGGGCCTTCTAATCTTCCCCTGGGCAGTTTGTTCTAGCTCAGTGTGTTGCTTTGGGCTTCAATATTTTCAAATGAAAGATATTTCATTCTAGTCTGATCCAGCCTTCTATGAGATAAAATAGACCTTATTGAGAAGTTCATATACTTACTCTCATTTTAATCTGCTCATAGGGAACACAGAAAGACGAAGCCCCATGGGAATGCTCACCCGCACTCACTGGGAAGATCTGGACCAGTTTAAGACAGGAGGAGCTTAAGACAAACTAACAGTCCCATCAACACAAATGCTACCAGGATAAAGGGTACCTCCTGCCTCCTTGCTTCTCTCCAGATGATCAACACCCTTTGTCTACAGATGGCAATCTTCTTAGAGAATGTAATCAGATGAGGACAGTTACCAGGAAAATCACTTAGTAATGCCAGTACCCAGACTAGGAGCAAGGAGGGCTCAGAACTAAACTAGGCTGGTTCTGCTTCTGACTCACTGTGTTGTGTGGCCTTAGTCACATAGATGGTTTTTAGACGTGGTTATCATACCTACTACAGAAACATTCATATTGCATGTATAACCGAGTAATGTCTGAATTTTCTTTCAACTTTAAAATGTCTCTTCTAAGCAATCAATTGTAAAACTAATATGTTCTAGGCCGGAGAGGTGGCTCAAGAGCTAAGAACATGTGCTAATCTTCCAGAGGACCCAGGTTTGATTCCCACCACCTATATGCCTCACAACCATCTTTAACTTTAGTTCCAGAGCATCTGATCTTTCTTCTAGTCTTTTCAGGCACCAGACATGCAGAAAGAACACCCATGTGCACGCGCTCACACATACACACACACCCGATTGTGTTCTTAGGAGCCATATTCTAAGGAGCTAGATTGGCACCAAGCAAGCTGATGAGAATAAAATACTGAGGTCACATTCTAACATCCTACCCAAAATGGATACGGCAATTCTAGATGCATTCTAGATGTTAAGATTAAGATGTTAAGAGTTATCAGGTTTGGGTTCGAGAGATGGCTCAGTGGTTAAGAGCACTCACTGCTCTTACAAAGGCCCAAGTTCAATTCCCAGCACCCACATGGCAGTTCACAACTGTCTTCTGGCATGCAGATGGACATGCATAAAAGTACTCATAAGGAAGAGGAAGAGGAGGAGGAGGAGGAGGAGGAGACAGAGGCAGAGACAGAGACAGAGGCAGAGACAGAGACAGAGGCAGAGACAGAATGAGTTGTGGGACAGTCAGGGCTACACAGAGAAACAAACAACAAAAGTAGCAGATTTGTTTAAAAAATCATCTCTTAGCTTTTACAGATTTCCTTCAGCGTGGTAGTGGCACTTATAGAATGTCTGTAGAGGGCCCTTGTCACATACACACAACTGATCCCTGTCAAATAAAACACATTACAGAAGTCCTTTTTTACCCTTATGAGTCATTTGCCTGGAGGCACCAGTTCTTTTATTTCTTTCTAAATGCACATTAGAATTAAGTCTTCTTTGAAAAGTACTGATGAAAAGCACAAACAAGAGGACAGCACCCACCCGGTTCTCTGGTCTCTGCAGTCTGAGAATGAAGACTCTAAACTGTTAGCACAATGTCAAAGGACTGCCACTGCATAAAAGGCAACACCCTTCTGCTCCACAGACACTCAGCTCACCGCTATTTATGGAGAGCAGGCTTTGAGACTAAGAAGATATTAAGGAACTAATTAATGCTCTAGGAGTAGTTTTAATAACACTACATTTACACATAAGAAGCTGGAGTTTTATACATGCAATGCCTTTTCAGTTTGCCCAACTCAGAAAGGGGAAGAGTCTTGTTTAGAGATGGACCAGATGCCCTGTGGCTACTGGAGAGACTAGATGCTTTATTAATATTTGCAAAGTGTGAGTACAGAAGATTTTAAAATAATGAGCACCAGCATCTTTTAGGAGATAAAATAGATCTCTACTGTGTTGCTTCATTGTGAGTTTTCAGTCTTCCTTCATGGGGCCTTCAGCCAATGATGTGGCAGAATCTGTCCTGTCTTGTACTCTTTCTCAACCCACCGATGGTTCCATAGAAGAGGCTCTTATCTACTCTCGGTATAGAAAGAACTATACTAATATGTTTCCTGTTGAAGGAATTGGGACATCTCATGGCCTCAATTTGAGATCATGAATAAGATTCCCAAACATAGAAATGTAAAATCTGAGCTCTTGCCAGAGCAGACACCCAGTGTGGTGAATTTTCCAGCTTAGTATCTGCATTGGTGACTTTCCTTTTTGCACAGATGTGACCCACCTATCTGGCAGAATAAGCTAAAGCAAGAAAAGATTTGTTCTTGCTCACAGTATAAGTGGGATTATGCCAGGGTTGCTTGGTTTCATGCATTTGTGCAGAATATCATGGTGCTAGGAGAGTGTGAAGAAGAGAGTCTTTCACTTCTTAGTGGATAGGAAGTCCAGAGAAATGCCAATACTGGAAAACAGGATACAATACAGTCTCAAGGACATGCCCTTCTAATTGGGCCTCACATCCCATATCTCACATCCTATATCAACTTGTACCACCTCCTGTTAAAGCCACCATACTGTGTTCCATCAAGGGGTTAATTCATTAAGACAGAGCCCTCATAGTCTCTGGAAATGCCTTCCTAGACACATTAGACATATGTTCCACTAACATCTATTAATCTAATCAGGTTGACATAAAAATGAACCACCACCGTGCCAATGACTTAGAAATGCATCCATCAACTCCAAACACAACTCAAACCTGGTAAACCATGTGCTAATGATTCACATTCCATATATTACTAGACTAATTACTAACCGTGTACACACAGTAGATGAACTGAAAACTGCCTGATGCTTATTGGTCGTTCAGATTGGCCCAGTATTGTTGGATAACTTTGGAGAACAATGAATTCTTTTTACTTTTTGGTAATTAAGTGCTATCCATTTTTTATCTTTGTAATTTGAATCTAGTTCTGAACTCTATTAGCTTTCTAGTGTATCTTTTATTATCTTTCTCTTCTACCTTTTTAAAGAATAGGATTTTGAGAACATTTGGCAATGTGCTTAAGGCAGGAAAACTATCTTGCTCCAAAGTTGAAGATTAACATTTTATATAACTTAGATTCATAATCTGTAGAAATTCAAATCTGTATTATGAGTATCTAGGAATCTCTGTGTATGTAGGTAAGTCTGTATTTGAGGACATAATTCCCCAGTGAATTTGTTCTCCAGTGAAGCCATCATTTTGTGGAAATCAATTTTGCAAGTGACAAAAATATGTGATTTAGTTTTTAAAAGGTGAAATGTATATTATTTCCAAGTTATTCATAATGTTTTTGTCTATGTGATGGCTATTTTGCTTGTCAACTTGGAAACATCTGAAATTAACTAAAATCCCAACTCACTGGGCACACCCGTGAGGGATAACTCAATTCACTGATAGGAATACTTACCTTAAATCTAGATCATTTAAGGTGAGAAGACCCATGTAGTGAAATTTTTGATTTCTTTTTAAAAAGGCCACAGAAATATTATAAGAATATGTTTTTATTTTAATCTCAAGTGCGGGGACATGGGGCTGCTTCAGATTGTCCGCAGAAGCTGACTATGATTTGCCTGATGCTCTAGCAGGGGCATGTTTTTTCCAGTGGCAGATGGTTTCTGTGACTGTGTGATGTTTGGAATTCTGGGGGACTTTTCAGGGGGTATCTAAATGCTAGGTTCCCAAGAGGCAAGGTAGGTTGTTGGATATTGGTTGGTTGCTCTTGGTTCCTCTTGGCTGCTCTTGGTCATTGTTTGTTAAGTAGTCATGCATGAAGAGAAACAACAAGAAGAAATAAGATGTCCTGAGAGAAAAGAATGAACTTGCTCCAAGGAACTCAAAGCTCCTAATCAGCAGGAAGTAGTCTAAGAATAACATCATCTCCTCTATTTTCTATTCTTTTTTCCTCTTCTATGTCGTGTTAGGGTGTTGAAAGGAAGGAAAAAGGATGGAAGAAAAAGGAACCAACAAAGTAGTAAAAGTCAGGTTACAGATCTACCCTAAAACATACCTCACAACAGCCTATATACAGGATAAGGAAGAAAGAAGCATCTCCTCTTTGCCTCCTTGCTCCTACTCTCTATAGAAAGTCCATTCCTTCACTGGTATTAGAGCCTACCTCATCTAGTTTCCCATGTGTACTGAAGACCAGCTGAGATACTCAGCCTCATGGACTGAAGAACTGCTGGATTCTTAGACCTTCCATTGGTAGACAGCTATTGTTGACTACACCCTGTAAGCCACTCTAATAAATCCCTCTTTTAATACATTCATTCTATCAGTTCTATTTCTCTAGAGAAACTTGATTAATACAATCTATAGTGTCTCAAGAAGAAAAAAAATCACTGTGTATGGAGGACCACAGCAGTTCTAGCTGGCTGCTTCCAGCACAAGCCCACTGATCTCAAATTAGTGAGTTCTTTAAGATCTTAAAAAAATAAATAGTAAAAGGAAATGAGGTAACTTAATCTTATTTTACATATTCACACTTACTTATTCTAATATGAAAGTATATTCAGTTGTCCTTATTATCAGTGGCTACATTTTGTTCTGTATAGAAGTATACCAGTTCCTTTTATCATTGCTGTGACCAAATACCTGGCGAAAGCACGCTAAAAAAGAAAAAGGAAAGGAAAGTTTCACTTTGGCTCACAGTTTGAGGGTATAGTCTCAGTCGTGGTGGGGAAAGCACGTGAGCGCGTGAGTGGTTCATAGTCAGGAAGTAGAGAGAGAAGAATGTGGATGCTCTCTTTGCTTTCCCCTTTTTGTTTACTGTAGGGCTCCTGCGCATGAGATGGGGCTGTCCACATGTAGGTTGGGTCTTCCCTCTTCATCCAACCTTGTCTAGCAACACCATCACAGATGTGTGGAGAGTTTGAATTCTAGGGGATCCCAGATTCTGTCAAGCTGACAATGTTGATCATCAGACTGAGTCACATAAAACTGACCTTTAGAGAGTACTGTTTTTAATATTAGTTTCTGCTCACAGTATTCTTGCCAGCTAATTAACACAGAGCACGGCTTCTGTATGTATGTGTGTTTCATTTCTATTTAAAGACACCATCTGTAATAAATAGCATCCATTCAGGTGTATGGAGGTCAGCAACTAACTGTACTGTAATTCATGCTTGAATGACGTTTATCCAACACTCATGTTCTCTCTGTAAGGCACATCACAGCCTCCTGAGTACTTAAGAAAACTAGATGGCCCTTCTACAGTCTGCTCAAGGGCAAATTTCAGCATCAAAAGAAACACGAGGCACTAAAAAAGACCACAAAAGGAATGCTTCCTCAGACGGAACGAGGAAGGCAGATTGCCGCTGAGTTGAACTGCAGTAGAAGAACCCAGATTGTTTGCTCTTCTCTTGAGTTCTGTAGCTATCAACGTGGGGGCTGCATATAAAGGTTAGCAAGTCAGAAAACTTAGAGAATCTGCACATATAATAACTGATTGTTTTCTGTATCTTCTTTTTTATTCCTTAAGAAGTCTTTGCAGATGAGACCAATGTTCCTAGCTGTATTAACTTTCAACCTCTGTGCAGTTTTATTAAAGACAAAGAATTTCAGAGTATTAACTAATCTCCTTTATGGGCAGGCTTTGGTAGGGCCCTTACAGTTGCTGTAAATAGAAAGTGGAGTCTTTCATTTTGGCTTTTGTTATTGTTTGTTTTGAGATAGGGTCTCACTATGTAGTCCTAGCTGTCCTGGAACTCACTATATAGACCTGGCTGGCGTCAAACTCAGTACTCTGCCTGCCTCTGCCTCTTTGGTATTAAATTACAGGGGCATGCTACTACACCCAGCTACATTATTAGTTGGTTTGGTTTGGTTTGGTTTTAATACTTCTTTTAAAACTGAACCTCCTTCTTCTGGTCCCTCATGGATATGACAAAGCTGAGACAAGTTATGGCTGAGGGGCTGATTGCTACCCTAGACTGGGCCACCTCTCTTTCTGCCCAGACCTAGGAAGACTGTGGAAGAAGAGTTTTCTTTGTAAATTCCAATGCTCGGTGCTGTTGGTTTTGCTGTTCTTTAGAGAAGTTGATGGAACCAGGATATAAGAACATTAGAAACAACATTAGTTTCCTGTCATTCTGCATGCTCTCAATACAGTCAGAGTGGGAAGTGGAGTTGGGTGTGTTTGTCCCACCCATTGTATGGATACTGAATGGAACACAGGAACAAGGTTGGATGATGGTGAAGCTTTACTCTCTCTCCTTTATCAAAGAAAGGATTTTTCAGAAATGCAAAAGACATTCCATCTTGTTCTGCCCACTTGGAGAACATTTGGTATTTCTCCCCCATCCCCTCAAAGCCCCTGAAGGGATTATTATTAAATGTGTATGTGTGTGTGTGTGTGTGTGTGTGTGTGTGTGTGTGAGAGAGAGAGAGAGAGAGAGAGAGACAGACAGACAGACAGACAGACTATATAATTATGAAGATCAGAGGACATCTTTGTGGAAATTGGATCTTCACACATTATTTTGAGGCAGAGTTTCTGCTGCCATGCCGTGCCCTGTAGTGGCCTGTGAGCATCCTGTAGTGTATCCTGTCCTCCTCCATCTCTGAATAGGAAAGCAGGATTAGAGCTGCCTGCCACAGCATCAGGCCTTTTCCTTTTACCTGGGTTCTGGGAGTCAAACTCAGGTTGACAAGCTTATGGATGAGGTGCTTTTACTTGCTGAGCCAGCTCCCTAACCCCACAAGGTTAATTTAATTTAACTTTTACCTTTTACTTTATGTTTCTGGATGTTTTGCCAACATGCTTGTCTGTGCACCAAGTGCATGCCTGGTACCCATGGAGGTCCAAGAGGATGTCATATCTCTTAGTTATAAGAGATTGTAAGTGCCTGACTTACAGAGAGTTGTGAGCTGCCATGGGGTGCTGGGAGTTGAATCTGGCTCCTCTGGAAGAGCAGCCAGAGCTCTTAACCACAGAGCCGTCTCTCTAGCCTGGCCCCATCCCTCAAACTTTGAAACCAACATTAAAATGTTTTATCCTTCTCGGATCTCATCTCTAAGTTGAATTTTTAAACGGTAAAGTCTCACTGTGTTGTTTAGGCTGGTCTTGAACTCACAATGTGACCTCTGATCCTCCATCTAGGATGACAACTATATGCTTCCATTGGAGCTCGTGTAGGTGGAAAAGTCTTGATTTTTTTTTTCCCAACCAGGTCTTAATTGTAACACGATGGAAAGATGGCAGCTTTTCAACGATGGAGCCATGTCAGTTCTTAGGCTAGATATGTAGTGCAGATAATGTCATTTTCTGGACTGCTGATCAGCTCCCTCGTATGGCTCTAGGAATCAGTGGCTTGGCGGCAGTCACCCTATACGTGGGATATAGTTCAGGAGATGTTACTCTGGGGAACTTGTGAAAAGGATACAGGCAGTTGCTAGCCAGATCTTTCCGTGCCTTCTTTCTGACTTGCCTGAGAAAGCAGTAAAGGCGAATGGCATATCCATAGAACACCAGTAGCACTGTGGTTGTCTAGGGACCCACTGGCTGCTTGTCACCCCTATGCATATACCTTTTGTTCTGTGAGCCTGGTGATGAGTGGTCCCTGCTCTGAGAAGCTGTCTGGGCTAAGATCTAGGCAGTATTGAAGCTGCCTCTTAACCTCTGAGTAAAGCCAGTGAGGAGAAGCAGGGTTTCCATAAGGCCTTTGAGATGGGCTATAATGGTGAAGAACATTCTCAGGTCAGCACGGTGTAAAAGGAGAGGCTAACTATGGGTTTCCAGAAAAATCTTCATTTTATTAAGTGAATGCAGGTAGGTAGGATGACACTCAGAAGTCAAACACATGGCATTCTTGTGGGTTTGTTGTTAGCTTACAGGAAGAGGCAGGGACTGTGGTTCGATGAGCAGGGATTTTGAAGTTGCACTGATCTGGTCCTGAATTCACTATGAGCTTGGTGACTTAAGGGAAAGCTATTTAATCCCACTGACCTTTGTCTATGAAAGGTGCAAAAAGAGCACACAGCTTGCAGCTCTGTGCGGATGAGAGAAGGTCTGTTCAGAGCATCTGCCAGGTTGCAGACACACAGTAAGTGACACTCCCTTAGATTCTCTGCCATTCCTCCATTCGATGGGCATGTGAGGACTCTGCTCTGGATGCTGTGTTAGCCAATGGGGAAGGAAGGTTGAAAGGAGCAAGAGACGTTTACCAGTGGATCTGACAGTGACCATCAGATTTTACCATTGGAAGTGACAAAAGCCCAAGGGACCTGTATTATTTACTTACATCATTGCTGTGACCAAATCTGTGAACAAAGGAGGGGAGTTTTATTTTGGTTTATTGGTTAAACAGGTATAGTCTGTACAGCTTTAATAGGATGGATTGCTCTTCGTGAGTATTTATAGAGCGTGGAGAGCCGATGAGTAGGAGCGGGGGGATGTAGAACAACTTAGACTTTGCATTGAGACAAGAGTTTTAGAAAAGGAACAACATGATCAGATTCATTTTTAGAAAAGCCACTGGCCTCAGGCAGAGAGAGATGGACCGGAAGTGGGGAATGGGACAGCGTGCTGCAGTCCTCGTTAAGATGAACCGTGAAGGCTCGATTCAGGAAGACATCATGAGAAGTACTGAGTAGATCGAAGCAGGCGGGCCTTCTGTGTGCTAAGAATTCCGGTCAATAGGATTTGGTGAATAGAAGGGGAAAAGAAGTTCTCAGTGGCTATTTACTTTCCTTCCCATGTGGTCCTCAAGGTGGCCAGATAAGAAGGCGGTTTGAGAAGGTGAAGTTTTGGGTACTCTGTAGTGGGTAATAATTAAGAAAGGGTTCCGCCCCGACAGGCCTCTGCACCACCTCTTCCAAGTATCCGGTAAAGCATGACTCTCAAACTTGAATAGTTAACCAAATATCTTTATGGATATAAAACTCCCAATTACAGAATGCCAATTTACAATGATAAAGTCTTACCCCAATATTTCTAACCTCTCCAAAACACCAGAAATACGTCTGAAGCCATCTGGATATTCGTACCTCCCTCTTTGCTCCGCTTGCCTGCTCTGCATCTTGTCCACCAAGCCTCCTCTCACTCTCCTCCCCTCACTTCTCTTAGCTCCTCCTCCTGTTTTCTCCCCTCCAATCACTGGCCTCTCTTTGCCTCAAGGTGAATGGGTAGGAAATATCTGGCAAGGGACATTCACCATCATTAGGGAGTTAAACAATATACATTAAGACTCAGAAGAGACAAGAACAAAAAGATTAGTTTTGATCTTTAATCTATCTAAAAAGATAGATTAGTTGAAGCTGAGGGAGGAGGTGAGAGAGATGATCAGGGGCAGAAGGTGGAACAGGGCTCGGGCACAGAACAATCCCTAAACAGTGGCCAAGACCAGGATGTCAGTGTGTGTGTGTGTGTGTGTGTGTGTGTGTCTGTATGTGTGAGTTTGTTGTCTGCATACATGTGACACAGCGTACATGTCAAAGTCAGAGGATAACTCTTGGAGTCATTCTTTCCTGTCACCTTATGAGATCTGGAGGCCGAACCCAGGTCCTCAGGCGCCTCGCCACTTTTGATGAGTTATATTGATCAGCAAGTACATTCATTACTTTGCTGGTTGCTGCAACAAAAGCATCTTAAACAAGGAGGGGTTTGTTTTCGTTCAGCTTGATGGGAAGTCCATTGTGGTGAAGAAAGCATGGAGCAGGGAGGGCGCGAGGCTGACGGTCATGGTCGTGGTGCACTGGCAATCGGGGAGCAGGATGTGTAGATGCCACGGGCATCTCATGCTGCCATTTCCATTCCATTTCCATTCTGGGACTCCAGCTCATGGAATGGACCTGCCCACACTTAGAATATCCACTTGCGTGATCTAGAAGACTCCTCATGGACATACCAATGGGTTTGTAGTAGAATCCAAGGTGATTCTAGATCCTGTCAAGTTGACAATTAATATAAACTATCACAGCAAGTGAGACCAGAAATAGAGAGCTTTCCATATTCTTATTGGATAATAACACACAAAAATGTAATGGAGGTCTTTTACATGCCTTTCAGAAATGAGGAAGAGAAGCCGGCAGTGGTGGCGCAAGCCTTTAATCCCAGCACTTGGGAGGCAGAGTCAGGCGGATTTCTGAGTTTGAGGCCAGCCAGGGCTTCACTGAGAAACCCTGTCTAGAAATAAACAAAAAACAAACAAACAAACAAAAAAGAAATGAGGAAGGGAACTTAGTAGAGACAAAATAGTCTGAGAAATTAAGACATCCTGAGAAGAAATGGTTTTCAGAACTCAAGACCAAAGAACACCAAAATTGATGTCAAAGAGCTCAAAGACACACAATGGAACATTAATTACCCTGGAGAAATTTGTAATTGTTCTCTCAGGATATAGAGTTGGAGACCCAGACATACTTCCATGCCTCTCTTACTTTCTTATAGTAGAACTGTAAGAGTTCTGTTGTGCTGATGGAGGCAGCTATTTTGAATAACACTTTCCTTCAGAGACGTAGAAGATGCTTTAATTAAAACCGCTGTGGGTTAGCAAAAAACATGCAGCGATCACAATTAGCATTTAGGATGCTTGCCAGGGTGTCCAGCTCTCAGCCCTGCTAGGGTTTCCTACGCCATGGCAGGGAGAACAGGTCCTCTCTATACTCTGATAAACCTTCTGCTGGTATCCTGTTTAACCACACTTTTTGGAACCTACCCTACAGTTCCTGCATCAAGAAAGGCCACCCCCAAAATAATCTAAAATGCATACGGAAACCACACTCTGTCTTAGAAAAATATACTCATTATTTTTAAATTGCATTGCTATTTGAGACACTGTATTTAAAGCAGTTTCTGCAGAGGAAATTGGCTCAGACTTAATGATCTATATCTTATAGAAAGCAAAGAATAGAAATTGAATATCAGGTCCAACACACACTGTAACTTCTTAGCAAGATAAAGTCGGGCTAGGAGGCCCTACATTACCTGGGGCCCAAATTCCCAGCTCTGCCTCAGCTGCCAAGTTCATGACATCTCAGCATCAAGCGCCTTAAAATCTTGCTAATTTATACTGAGTGCTTTGGCGGTGGAATTGGAGATTAATAAAGAGGTTGGAAATGGGCTAGTGCTGCATCCATTAGCTCCAATACTGGAAAGACCGCATACTTTTCTTTTCTTTTTTTTCTTTTTTTGGAAAATGTTACTTTCTTTTTTCTACTAAAATTTGTGTGTGTGTACTTTGAGTGAGAATATGTGCACAGGAGTGCAGATGCTTGAGACCAAAGGTGCTTGCTAGAGTTACAACCCGTTGTGATCAGCTAAACCTGGGTGCTGGGACCTGAACTCTGTACCCCTGGAAGAGCAGTACTGTGCTTCTAACTGCCGAGTCAGCTCTCCATCCCCAGGTGCAAGCTGTCATAATTTCAGGTGCCTCAGGATCTCTTAAATGGAGCTATGTGCTTCTTAGCATTTTATAGAAAAATCTATGCTCTTCTTATATTTATTTATTTATTTATTTATTTGTTTGTTTATTTATTTATTTTTGTAATTAGTGAGAGAAACTTTTATGTTGTGTTGAGAACAATACTTGAGTTTCAGAAGAATGTGTTCTGATCCTGAGGTTCACTTTCATCATAGCTGATACTGTCAGGTTTTATGAAGGGGTGTCGATACTCAGTTTAAGGTTTTTATTTTCTCAATATCAAAGAGTTGGAAAAACATGTCATTCTCAAGAAATAATCCATGTGAGTTTCTTTTTTCATAAATATTAGTATTTTATCTGAGTAGGTATATTTTTGGTTGAAAATAGCATGTCTGGGAACAGTGTGATGTTTTGAATTCGTCAACATTTCATGGACATGTTTTCAAATCTTCAAGTAATATAAACTATCTAACTCATATCCTCTAAAACCAAAAACCTCATCTATTTCAACTCCTCTCTTTTAAGGGTCCATGCATTTATTTTCTTTTAAAAATTGTTTTTGAGATTATAATATAATTACATCATCTCTTTCTTCTCTTTCCTCCCTCCAAACTTTCCCATGTACCCTTTCTTGCCCTCTTTTAAAATCAGAGCCTTATTTTCATTAATTATTGTTACATGCATGCATGCAATTTTGTGTATGTATGTTGCTAAATACATAAATATAACCTACACACACACACACACACACGCGCGCGCGCGCGCACATTTTTTTTTTTTTTTACGGGTGACCATTTGGTGTTGGGTATCTTCTTCTTAAAGATGGCTATTTCTCCTGCTCTCAGTATTTCTAAGTTGTCCTTAGTTCCTTGTGTAGATTGAGGAGGCCTCATGGGCTTTCCTCTGTCCACCTTAGCATATCCGTTGGTGTGGTCCTTGTTTAAATCATCTGGGGCAGTCATGTTAGTGAGACTTCACAGGGTATCATCTGATATTCCTAGTAGACAAAAATCTTGGAAAATTCCTGGTTCCTCTAGTTTTAGCAAATCTTCTCACCCTCCCTTTTACAATGATCCCTGAGCTTTAGGTATGGGAGTTGCTTTGTAAATGTATCCTTTGGGACTGGGTTCCACAACTCTGCATTTTGATTGGTTGTGGTTTTCTGTAATAGTCTCCATCTGTTACAAAGAGAAGCTTCCTCAATGAGGACTACGCTTATCTGTGGGAAGAAGAAGACATTTAGAACATAGAAAAGGATTGTGCTACTTTAGTAAAATGGCAGTAGCAAGTTCTTTTCCAAGATCCAGGACTTCACTAGCTCTGGGTTTCACTGGCTGGTTTCCAGGACCAGGCGTGCTTTCCCTCTTTTTGAAAAGGTCCTACATTCAACTAGAGAAATATCGGTTACCACAAAGGTATGCACGCCACTTCTGCACCCTTATGTCATGCTGCTCATTGTTGTGGTTCATACAAGTCATAGCTGGTTAGACTATTGGTTGCTTCCTTCCTTTAGAAGCTCGAATGTCACCCTCTAGTACCATGAAAGCTAGAAGAAGCTTTGGGGTCAGTTCTAGCTCAGAGGCCTCTGGGCCCTCTGTCTGAAGCAATAAGGACTTACCTTCAACCTCTGGAAGCAATCAAGAACAGTAACAAGTCTGTAATAGTTTGAGAGTCTCTTGGATAACCCTGACCAACAACTCAAAAAAGGGCTTCTCATACTTGGTGTTGGTATTTTTCTTAGTTGGTCTTTAGCTCTTGGAAGGTACATTGTTAGACAAATGAGAAAATTTTTTTTATTTTAATTATATATGTGCTTTTACATACTGGCTTGCATCTATTACAGGTATTTTTAGGTAGATCGTTAATAGCATGATTCCTTGTAACTTTTTCAGACACTTTCTTGTTATTTTATCCTCCTCTGATGGTCTTTTTTTTTTTTTTTTAACTTTTCTGCTTTCTGCAGTTACTCCAGGATATATATTCATATCTAAATATTTGGAGCTCAAAGTCTCAAATAAGAGAGAACACACAAAATTTGTCTTTCTGGTTTGGGTCATGTCACTCAACATGATCTTTTCTAGTTGCATTCATTTTCATGGCTATACCCTGGAGAAAGATGTGTGGATATGGATGGGTGTAGAGGTTGAAAATGGAGTTTCAACTCTTTTTGCTTAGTAAGTCTCAATTTTTGAAGCTATCTTCAGCAGTAAATGCCAAATTACCTTGTCAAAACACTTTTGGGAATCATTCTGATGCTATGCTCTCACACCTGAGTGGTCAGCTACAGTATGTTATGGTCAGCTAAACACTATTATTTATTTCATCCAATTATACAAAGTCCCAAGTGGCTAGATTGCATGCCATAATTATGTCCACTTATTCTGGAAAGTATTAATTAAGCTCATTTCTAGAGCACTCTCTAGCCAATAGAAGTCCTGTGTTAAAGAATCCCTACCTATTAAGTGTTTACTACTGCAGCTGACTGATTCCCTGGTTTTACTTCCTCAGATCTATGACTGTGGCATAACAGGAGCCAAGATGGCTCCTAGTTTATCACATGTGGCTGGTGGCTGGCTAATGTAAAGTATGATGTTAGCCCAAGCTAGGAGGCTTGAGATAGAAAATCAGGATTGAGACCAACTCATTCAAGCATCTAGGTAGCCCTTGAAGGTGATCTGGCTGTTACCCCATGTCCTGCTTTACAGAGTTGTGTGCATAAATATTCCCTCCATCATTAGTCACTTGTATCCTTGTTTTGAAATAGGAAATCATAGAATATTGCTGTCCAGGCATCACTAAGGCAGAGCCCATTCACATGAATCTGCCTCAGTTAGTGGGGATGATTGAAAAACAGACCAGAGATTCATTAATCATGTTTTCTCCTTTGGGTGTTGTGTATCTTTTATTTAGTACATGGTACTCAATCCCTAGAAGAAAAACATGTAGGTCCCATTTTGGACTTTGGGAGAACCATGAGCCCAGTAGCATCCTTTACTTCAAAGGCTAACATTAATGGTATCTTCCTCATAATTGACTTTAATATCTTACTATAAAACTTAAAGCATCACTCGTAAAGAGATTCCCATGTTACTGATTAATGACCACATGAAAAATTTCTCCTGCAAAGTAAATTGCTTTCATTAAAAAGCCTGTAGATTTTTTTTTGAAGTGAGCATCTGAGAAAGATACTGTAAGTCAAAAGTTGATAGATTCTGCATATTAAATATAACTAGCAATTAAAACATTTATTTTATCACAATTAAAATGAGTAATTAAATTAAAGCACACCATTTAGAATCTGTGATTTATGTGGAAACCTTTACAACTAAATGTAATAAATACAAAGTGGAAAAAAATTACCAATTAACTCTAGGTAACACTTTTTCACTTCTTTTTATAGTGGCAAACAGAAAAGTACATCTTAAGTGTGCTTTTACCCTAAAAGTGAGATTAATATTGCTAGTGAACAGAATGAAAGCAGTGAAACCATGGTGTGCTCTGTCTGGCCTGTCTCCTGTAGCAGGAAAGATGCTCTAAGATATTCTACCCCTAAGTGTCCACATTTAGTGCTTTTTCTTTTCAGATTATTGGTAAATTCATAGTATTCAGGAATCAGTGAAGGCTTGTTTGTTGAACCAGTCTCTTCTTGAAATAGTTGAGCATGTGATCTCTTTAGCCTTCTCTTGAGCATCCAGTGATGCACCAAAATGCCACAGAAAAAGCAAAAGCAAAACAATTGCTTCCTCCTGGGGTTTCTGACATCTTAGGAAGGTGAATGATGTCTGTGAAGAAGAGTGAAGAATGTTCTCACATAGATAAACATTCACAGCTAATTTAAAATCCCCATACCACGTGGGGAATGCCCTTCTCCACAAACAAACAAACAAACAAAATATGTCAAAGAAGCACTACATCCACTTTCAAGTCTACTACTTAAGATGGATACTTTTTTCCTATTTAAGAAAACACAATTATAAAATACTTAGAATTGTTTAGGTTTGTATTCAAATAATGTAAACCCAAGATATGCAAAAACCAGTATTTCTTTGGTTAATGTGCTAATAACCTTACATGAGTGAGGAATAGAATACCAAAAGGCAGTATCGGTGGGAAAGTATGGTTTTCAAGATTTCTCTTCTGTGTGTAAAAGAAACATTTTATAGCCAGTTATGGTAGTAAATATCCATAATTTCAATATTCATGGACCCAAGACAGAATCATGAACATGTTTAAGTTAGCCTGGGCTACATAGCAAAGTCTAAGCCAGGTTTGGCTACTCTGTTTCAAGATATTTAAAGATTAGAATAATTTTAGATTTACAGGTACATTGAGAAGTCCCTTATATCCCCATACAGTTTATTTGTTGTGGACTTTCAACCAGAGAAGACTACTTAGACATGGGTTCAAGCCAATAGAAAGTCTTTATTAGTTGACTGGAGACTATGCTGGGTATTTTGGACCCCAGTGCAGTCCTCAGCCTATTTCAGGGTGAGGTTTTAAACACAAAAATCACATCCTGAGGTGACACAACTCAGTTAGCAAGAACAATTAGTTAGAAGCAGAACTACAGAAACCAAAGAACAAGATTAGTACATTTAGGGACTTTCCCAAAACTCTGGACTTTGGTGAATTTAGGTCTTTGTTCTCACTTTGGCCCATGTTGCTGCCTGTGTGCTAGGTCTCAAGGTCTTCCTCGAGTGGTACTTCCATCTTGGCATCAGTTGTGCCAAGGTCTTAGGGCCTATTAAGGTCTGGGGCCTGTGACATGTTTTCTGTTACATGTGTTAGTCACATCTTACGAATATATGCCCTGTGTATAATTTGTAGTTAGTAATCCAATGTTGTCATTCTAGTCATTTAGTCCACAGTGTTTACTTATTTATAGCATAAGCGCTCTTCAATATCCTGTGTTATGTTTGATCACCACTGTGCCCTTACATTCCCCTTGGTTGTGTGATAGCCTCTCAGACATTCATTTCTCATGGCCTCAACAGTTTGGAAACGTGCTGGTAAGGTGTACCCTGAGATTGGGTCGTGCTTTCCATTTTCATTTTACTTCTTATTCTTTTAGTGTGCTTGTAATGTGTATGTGTGAGTGAGGGGCCAAGCATGCCATGACACACAACACATACACATAAACACACACACACACACACACACACACACACACACAAGGAAGTGAGAGGACGACTTTTCAGAAGTTCTCTCCTTGTGTTTGAGGCATCCCCTGCAGGTTGTCACAAAAGTACGTTGTGAAGTAAGCACTTTTACCTGCTGAGTCACCTGATCCACTTGGTCTAATTTTTTTTTTTTTAATTGTGATTAAACTAGAGTTGAAATGTTGGGGAAGGAAAACTCCAGAGATAAAAATCTATTCCCATCAGGTCAAAGGTAAAAACTCAGTGTGGTTTGTTACTGTTGACGGGACAGGCTAAGTGGAGAGTGGGTTCCTTCTAGGAAAGTTACTTACCTTTATCTTTTTGTTGCTTGATTTTTTAAGTATAGGTTTTCTCTAGCCCTGGCTGTCCTAGAACTCACTCTGAAAAGCAGGCTGGTTTTGAACTCATCGAGCTCCTCCTACCCCTGCCTCCTGAGTGCTGGGATTAAAGGCAAACACTACCATTGCCCTGAGCCTGATAACTTTTTGTTGCTTCCTAAGAATCAGACGTATTGTCCTCCACGATGGCTGTCTCACTTGACTGTCACAGCAGCAATGAATGGAAGTTCCTGTAGATCAGTCCCTTGTTCACATTCGGTTGCTCAGATTTTTAGCAAATCTAGTAAATGCCCACCAGTAGCCTGGTTCTCAGTTACAAATGAGCCTATGGAGAAGACTGGGCTCTGTCTGTGCTCACTCTCCACCCTCACGCATCCCTTGCTGTCACATCTGATCCCTCCCGTGCCCATTTGTAAGGCTGGGCTTATCTGACGCCTTCTCTCTAACCTCACTCCCTTTTCACAGCCAACATATTTCACATATTTTAAAAGACCGTACACATTATACTTTTCTTAATTTTACAGATTTTTGTTTCCTTTCAGACCAGCACCCTCATTGAAGTCAGTCCTCCGGGCAGCTCCAGTGGTAGATGCAGTCACAGATTTAACTTCATGGAACTAGGCAGAAAGTTGCAGGAACATTATCCCTTTAAGGACTTCTTCATTCTTTGCTGACGCTAGCTTTCAAGAGTACTGGAGTCTTCCAGAGACTTAGTGCTTTCCATTTTCTACCAGAGAGGTATAGAAGCTTAGCTTTAAATAATTTCATTTTACTCCAGACCCTCTGAGCTTAGCCTCTGTTTTTATACTTTCTCCCCAAAGCTTTCTGTTCTTTCCAAGAAGAGAGATGCTTGACAAACAAAAATACTCCAGCTAAATCACCTTTCTTTGCTCACTGGCCATAATTTGGGAAGGCCACCTGGTCAGCCTGATTATTTCACGTTAAATCACAAGATAGAGGATTGTAATTGAATTGGATTCAACTAAATAATGTGAAACTCCCCGCATCTGTGCTTACAGATCTGAGCTAAAAGAATCCTGCCCCTGACCTCTCAGCAGCTTTTCTTATTTCTTTTGAATTAGGATGTTAAGGTCAGGCAGAGCTTTTGTGAGTCAAAACCAGCCACATTCACATGTAAGGCCCACAATTCATGTTTTTAATTACAGGAAATAATCACGAACTACTTGGAGTCTCTATTAAAAGTGTTTTTCTTTTGCTCCTCTCAGAGGAAGATTGCCTTTATATTTTGGACCCCAGCTCATTTGTAAGAAATACTGTTCTTTTCTATTTACTTGCATTCTGGACTCTACAACTTCCTGCTGTGAATATCAAAATCAATTTTCTTGGAGTCAAAGAAATTAGTTAATAGGATTTTGTATCCTGTCAATAGAAGTGGCTTAGCATTAAAAAAAAAAAAAGGTTTTTCTTGTGATTTGCGTGAACTGGATCTCTGACCTCTGATCCATCCCACACCCCTACTTATCTGTCTGCAACCCATGAACGTCCATAAATTTCACTAGTTGGTGATTAATAAAATAAAGCCATAATTCAATTCTATGAACTGTTCCAAACTCAAGTAAAGAAAATAATCTTGCTTAATAAGATGAAGAGGATTTGTCTTTCTTTTTAAACATTGTATGTTCAATGCTTTATCCTCTTCCAGAGGGCAGAGGGAACCTACAATTTTGGAAGGACATTTTAGGTCATTCCTAACCTAAAATGTCTGAAGAATTGAGTTGGAAACTGAGCAAGCTTTTGACATTTTTTCTACTTTTTCATTGCTGGAGATTGAACCCAGGTCCTTGCATATGTGAGGCAATTGTTCTACCAATCAGTTCTGTCCCTGTATTAATGTTCTGTTCTGAGATGCAATTTCACCAAGTTGCCCAGGCTAGCCTTGAACTCACTTCCTGTCTGTCAGGCCAATCTGAACTTTAGATCCTCTTGCTTCAGCCTCCGAGTAGATGAGATTACTGGCCAATACCACCAGGCCTACTTCTAAATTTTATTTTGACTGAAAAGTACAGTGGTTTTAAAAATTATTAATTAATAACATAGTTAGACATGCTACTTAGGATCCTACTCCAAAAGTCCCTCTAATTACTTTTTTTGTGTGTGGTTTTTTGAGATAGGGTTTCTCTGTGTAGTCTTGGCTGTCCTGGAACTCACTCTGTAGACCAGGCTGGCCTCAAACTCAGAAATGCACCACCATGCCCGGCTTAATTACTAATTTTTATTATTACTTGTTCATTTAAAAATATCATGATGTGAGTTAGCAAAAAAAAAAAAAAAAAAAAAAACAAACCAATTGTCTTTCTTCCTATATATTATTTTAATTTAAAAATATAGCTGGGCGGTGGTGGCGCACACCTGTGATCCCAGCACTCTGGGAGGCAGAGGCAGGCGGATTTCTGAGTTCAAGTCCAGCCTGGTCTACCGAGTGAGTTCCAGGACAGCCAGGCTATACAGAGAAACCCCTGTCTTGAAAAAACCAAATCCAAAAAACAAAACAAAGAGAAAGAAAGAAAGAAAGAAAGAAAGAAAGAAAGAAAGAAAGAAAGAAAGAAAGAAAGAAAGAAACAAAGAAAGAAAGAAAGAAAGGAAAAGAAAAAAAGAAAATATCAGAGTTTATCATCAAACATATTCCTGTCATGTAGATTTAAATACATGATGTTGATGGAAGTAGCCTGCTGGGAAGTTTGAGAGCCAGGACATATCTGGTTAGGACACTTGAACCTAATCCTTTGTATGTCAGCTAGTGAGGCAGTTAGCTTTCTTATCACTGTAATCAATACCGGAGAAAAGCTACCTAAAGAAGAGAAGGATTCATTTTGGCTCATGGTTTTAGAGGATTCGGTTTCATGGTTGTTTGGCTTCTTGTGCTTGGGTAAAACAGGTGTGCATGGCATAGGAACTTCCGTACCTCATGGTGGACAGGAAAGCAAGCGAGGTAGGAAGTAAACTTTCCATACAACCCTGAAAAGTCCCTTCACTAAAGGCCTGCTTCCTCTAGCTGGATCTACATCCTAAAGTTTCCAGAACCTCCCTAAATAGCACCATCACTTGGGATCAAGTGTTCAACACATGCACCTCCGAGAAGGACTTTCTATCTAAACCATCAGGGGAAGCAGCTGAAAGATTTTTAATTAGGAAAGCTTAATAAATTTGCATTTTACACAAGTCCTGGGAGAAGGTATCAGTTCCGGATTTTTGCAAACTTCAGTAAGACATTACTTCTCAAGTGTGTAGTGTAAATCAACTAATACTCACTTTTCAAGGTTAGATTCAGCAACAGAATGTCATGCAGGCATCCTTGGGAAGAGCCTGCTAAGTGGAGGGCCAGGGGAAGAGAGGAAGAGGCTGATTAGGAGGTGTGAAAGGCAAGAGAGAATCTAAATCCTCTTTCTGGTTGCTTAATTGTGAAAGGAAGGAGTTAATTCCGGAAGATTTGAAGGCCCTGGGGCATGGAGAGAGTTGGTGGGTGGATCTTCTGTCTGGACGAGAACTAAGGTGAGGTGGGATGGAAGAATCTTTTCCACTGTTAGTGATAGAAGCCTGGGGTAAGGATGCTTGTGGAGAGGGAGCAAACTGGAGAAGTATTTACTGCCTGTCCTTGCATTTTCCAATGATGAGTTTCCACTAGGAGTGACAGAAGAGGCAGGTGATGAACCAGGCTGCAAGAGAACAGAAAAGGGTTCTGGGAGTGTGTGGGAGAAGAGAAAGGATGGCACCTGGCTCCTGTGTGCACCCAGTTTATAGGAGGGGCCTCGAGCATGGAAATGCTGTGTAACAAAACACTGGTCCTCAGCACAGGGCTGGAAGAAGAGGGTCCTGGGTTGATAAGGAATGGAGATCTGTCTAGTGAGTGAGCAGGAGAGTCAAGTGAGAAGAGTTGAGAGCTTTGAGTAGTTTGGAGACAACAGATAACAGATAGATATGTAACCTCAAGGAGAGCAAAAAAAAAAAAAAAAAAAAAAAGACTGGATAAGATGGAGCTGAAAGGTTATGAGCAGAAGCCAGGATAACACAGTCGGAAATCTTGGATACTGAACAGCAGGTTGAAGGCTCCCAGAGAGTGAGGATCGGCAAGAGTCTTGGAGAGCTAGAGGCCTGACACTATGTCAAGGGCATTGAGTCCTTCAGAAAGTCATGGAAATCCAAAGACAACAATGGGTCATTGTCAGAACAGGAGTAAGGATTAGGGTAAAGGAATGTGCTTCTCTAAAGAGAAAGCTCCTTACTGCTAGTCAGACATTAACAGTAACTCTGTAAATCTGATTTTAATCAGTTTCTTTCAGCAGAGTGATTTTAGTATACTGTTCCTAGAAACATTTCCTGTTACCCATCCCCAGATGAGGCTCTTACGCGTCCTAAAACACAACTTTCCTCCTTCCCTTTCTTTGCTGAGTATCTCCCTCCCACAGTAATTCCAGCATGAAATAAAAGAGCTTTATCAATGTATAATAGGAATAAATCACTCTGAAGGCTTTTCAGTTGGATGTCACTAAGATAAATCTAGCAGGGCTGGCCATCCTCTTGTTTCAGAGAAAGTTTTCTGTCTCCTGTAGTTGGTTGTTTTAGATGTGGTCATTGTAGTTTGGATCTTGGATGGTTTCCAAAGACCATGAGTTGGAGACCTAGTCTCCAGTCTGTAACTCTTGAGAGGGAATCAACCCTCCAGGAGATTGGGCCAAGAAGAAGGATATTAGTACAATTATCGACATGATAATGGATCTTCCTATTCTTTCTTGTTGGCCACAACAAGATAAGTCTCTCGATCCACCACTCACTCCTCACAAATGCTACTAACCATAGGCAGTGTGGTCAGTGACCATGAACTAAGGTGTCTAAAACTGAATCAAATATACTAACTTATTCCCAAAACTTTATTTCAGTAACAAAAATTTAACCTATTGTATATGAATCATTCTTCCTTGTTGACCAGGACAATTTAGGGAAGGAAGTACAAGCCACTGAGGTGGTCTTGCAGAAAGAAGCAGATATTTTTCTTCCCATCTAACATCCCAATGGGGCATTACTACCTTCTTTCCCTTAGACAACAGGTAGCAACCATTTATAATGTTGCTCTAACTTCTGGATGTCTGGGCATACTTTTCAAGCAGTCTGTGGTAGATGATAGATTATTGCTCTGCTACCGGTGAAATGAGCCAATTCAAACCAGATTAGATAATATTAAAGGCAGGTTTATTGGGAAGTTGCTCTCCAGTGAGTTCACTACCCCCAAGAATTGAGGCCAGGGAGTCACCATGGGGAGGGATGGGGGAGAGGAGAAAGAGAGAGGGGGGGAGGGAGAGAGAGAGAGGGGGGGGGAAGGAAGAAGATGGAGGAGGAGAAAGGAGAAGGAGGAGAAGGAGAAGAAGAAGAAGGAGAAAAGGAAGGAGGGAGGGAGGGAGGCAGGAAGGGAGGGAGGGAGGGAGGAGGGAGCCAGCAAAATGTCTGGATTAGGGGAAGAGCCTCTGGGAAAAGGACAGCCCAGCACCCAGGCTGAAAAGTTCAAGATTGGAGGCAGAGTATGCTAGGTAGGGACTGAGGGACGCTGGGAGAACCTAGAGGCCAGGTCTGCTTTGGTATGAAAAATATGCACCTTAGTGCCTCTGTTCCTAGGGACAGTAACCTATAGTATTGTATAGGTTTACTTCAGAACTGGTTTTGATCAGACTCCCCTGTTGGTATGTCCCACCTCAGGGATCAACAATGAGCCCGTTTAATTTTGCTTTTGTACCCCATATAGGAAGGGAGGGGGATTTCCACTGCATGTGTTTCTCTTGGACACTTTATAAATTTGTTTCTTATTTAAGTAGAAGGGATTAAAAAAAATCCGTTGTTTGAAGTGGACCCCTTCTAGCATGCAGAGAAAGGCTAGACCCGTAAATAAAGTGAAGCCGCACAGGAGGGCTTTGGTTAGTGACTCAAAGGTTAGTGAGACTTATCGTGGTTCTCAAGCAAAGATGCTTGAGAGAGGGTCTCGGAGTTTTCTAATCAGCAAAGGCTTGCCATAGCATTACAGGAAACATAGGTAAGTCACTGAAATGTAGTCTAGATGGTGTAAAATTGGTCTGAACTATTATGATGGAATGAAGAATAAATTGATGTCATTGAAATGGGGGTTAAATGGTCTTTACCATTTCCTGACGCAGTTCAGTTGGTCGAACACTTTGAAAGATGCCAGTGACCTGAGGCTTAGCATCTTCCTCCAACCCCCATTACTTTCTTCTCTTCTCACACTCTACTCATCTGGTACCCTGGTCTCTGGTGGCTTAAGCCTTCCTGAAGACCTGCATGGTTCTAGATCTAAAGAAACCTCAGTCACTTATTCAGAAGAATGGTTGATTTCGTATAACTGTAACAGGGTAGGGAGGAGGGTAGGGAGGAAGTGGGCATGCCTATACTCTACCTACAGTTAAATGTTTCCTCATACCATTTCAAAAGCCTGTTGCGAGAGTAGTGGGAGGTAGACCTGGGAGGAATTAGCATGGACAGTAGGAGGCTAATATGATCACAATATGTTGTATGCATTATGAAACTCTCAAAGAATTAATAAAAAATATTAAGTGTTTTTAAAGACCTGACATAATTTAATCTGGGTTATTTATGATGCAATTTAGATTTACCACAGAATTACATTTATAGACAATGTGGGGACTCCAGAATTGGGGAGCCCATTGTACCGCTGTTTGCATTAGGAAAACTTACTAAGATGCCGCTGAGGCAGACAGTGTCGAGAGCTCCTAAGACTGGATATTGTAGCCTGAGGGATGGGAGGAGGAACTTCATAAATGGTGCGTTCTCTTTTTTGTAAACTGGTGTTTTGGAGTTTTCATTTCACTATATTTCAAAATTTGATTCTCTTCTCTAGAGTTGCATCCCTAGAGTGACCCAAATCAAACCTGCTGCCACAATTTGGAGTTAAGGCTGATACACTAATCCTATCTCTTTTGAGAATGAAGGGTCATCATTTGTATAGCACTACTCATTGACAGCAAGCTAAGCTCGTGAGTGTATGGAGTCGGTGAGACAGCTCAGGGGTTAAACTCAGGGGACCTGAGTTTGATCCCGGGAGAACCCACAGTGGTTCTCCATGGCATGTATACACTTGCGTGCGCGCGCACACACACACACACACACACACACACACACACACACACACACACGCATGCACGCACACACGCACGCACACACGCACGCGCCAAAAATACATAAAATCTTAAGTGTCTGGGGAAAAAAACCCAAATGTGTCTTTCAGTTATTTTCTACATAGCTTAGGTAATAAGCCTTCCAAGGGCATTACAACTGTTAGTTAAAAGTTTTCTCAGTGACTTAAAGAAGTTCTCACAGCCTTGTTGGAGCAGAAGGAAGTGGTCAGTGCCTTACTCATGTAGAGCCCAGAAGTGGAGGTGCAATGTGCACAGTCCCACTCTCCCAGGCCTAGTTACCAGCTTGTCTCTATTTTAGGCCTTCCTTTCTGCGGACTATCACAATGCCCTATGTATTGGTTGGAAGGCCTCTCTTCTGTCCCTCCTACTGCTCTGAGGATGGCTCTGAATCTGGGTCCTAAACATTCTGATTTGAGTATTGGGATGCTTCTCCAATGGTCCTTAGGCCAGTATCTCAAGCCCACCTCCCACCGTTTTCTCCTCACCGCTACCACCATCCATTTACATGAGACATCTCTCTTTACTTGTGCAGGCCACACTTGAATTTTGCCCCTCTGCCCTCTTTTGTCCCTGATTCTTCTGCCAGGCACATGCTCCCTCCTCCTTTCTGTCTTGCTATATACCTAGCTCTGGGTTCACTAAGATGTCAGTCTTAACACCACCTTTGACACGGTATCTCCCCAGATAGCTAACTGGTCTGGACTAATGCTTTCCTTCTTGCATTATTTGATATTTCATTGTTTATCAATTATTTTTTACAGTGAATGAAAAGTCCTGCACATATTTGGTGAGCTCTCTTCCATGGAGCCACAATCATGCCTACATCTCTTTTATTTGGTTTGGAAGGAGGACATTGTCTTATGCACCATTAAGCTCCATGAAATCAGGGTTCAACCTTCATTATTTTGCTTCCTAAAGTTTTTGGTTATCCAAGACACTGCTGACAGCATGTCCTGGAGCTTCATGAGAGAGATGGAGATTCCCTTCCCCTTTTGTAGGATCTGTTCAGTCTGACATAAATGACAACAGGCGTGTTAACAGGCAAAACACAAGGTACTGTGTCAATGAGCGTGAAAGTCTTTCAAAAATGCGTAACTCACATATGCTCTTTGTAGGGAAGTGAGGAATGGAAATGGGTTGTGGGTGATTTCAAGAATTAATAAAGGATATTTTTAGGAAGTTGAATGAGCCTCCAAAGACTAGATAGACAATAGAGTGCTAATGGGCCCAAATTAAGTTGGCCAGCAAAACAATTAAAGTCTGTCTGAGTGCGGTGGGTCCCTTAGTCTTTGTTTCTGTGCTGTGAAGTTAATCCTGACTGGTTTAAGAAATTTTATGAAAGGGAATAAAGGCCATTGTGTTCATTTTGGAGGGCCCTCAAATATGGGAACTGCAGAGAGAGAGAAAGATACCTGCTGGGGTTGGAAACAAAATCTCTGGTTCTGAGGATGACTCGAAAGGCTGTCTTTTGTTCAAAGAACTCAGCATGCTAAAATATGGGGGCTCTGAGCTCCAACCTTAGAAATACATGCTCCCAGCCTCCATACTTGGACTAGCTGAACCAGAAGTCAACCTCAGTAAAGGTCTTAAGTGATTATGGTCCATAGGAATCAAAAGTTTGTGTGCACATAGCACAGGACCTCCTCCTGTGCAGCAAGAACTCTGAATGTCTTCCGGATGACTAATGAATGAGTTACATTGAGATTGTTGTCTGAGTTGGAACATTAGCTCATAATCAGCTGCAGAAAATGTGTGGCCCAGAGAAGATGTTTTTCTGTACAACCCTTTTCAGTTTTAGAAAACTGTGGCCCCTTCTTTGCCTTTAGTATGCCTGATTTGATAATTCCCCATCTTCTTTGATTATCCATTGTCATTTTCATGCAAGTACTTTTGACATGAACAAGTGTAGAGAGAAGCCGTGTTAATTGTTTCACGTTATAGATTATGAACATAACCCCCAACTGTCTCATCTAAGAGTAAACACTCTTGAGCACTTCATTTGATCGTCTTCTTAGCTGTGGTATTTGAGACTTAGAGGCAAAGAAGATGTAAAGGTTAAGAGGATGTTCTCTGTCACAGCGCCAAAAGCTGAGTCTTCCAGCTCACACATCTTTGCTAATAACCACAGAAGATGACAGTGTAGCATGCCTGGATTTTCAAAACGGGAGAGGATTTGACAGCGAAGCCTTCTCAGCTGTCTGGGAACGCAACAGGAGCCGGGGAGGCATGAAATGTGAGGAGGCGTGCCTGCCTCAGCCTGGATGATGCTGAAGTGCCAGCCTCCGTGCTGCATGGTGGGAATTCATGGGGTCACTTTGCTTGTAAGAGTAATTGGGATAGTGACATTTTGTGTGCACAGGCCAGAGACACAAAAGGTCTGCAAGGCATAGAGTAGTTTTTCACATTATGGAGATCTGAACTGTCCGTGTGCAGCCAGGATTTCAGAATGCTTGGCCAGGCATTTTGGAGATAGAAAAATCTGTTATTAATGCCATTATATAGATGCATGTATATCTGTGTATGTATATATATATATGTATGTATGTATGTGTGTGTGTGTGTATATATATATATATATATGTGTGTGTGTGTGTGTGTGTGTGTGTGTATGTGTATACAAATACACACACACACACATACTAGTAAAAAGCCAAAAAGAGGAAGCTCATTAATGCATTCATATTGTAACAAGCGACAAAGAAACCTACTGTACTTTCAATAAATTTTTATGTAAACAAAACCATGCTAAGTATTGCTGAATTTCCCAAGGATACAGGCAGCACAAAATATGAATGTTTGCAGGGTTTTCCTTTAAAAGAAAAAACAACTTGATATATTCACTTTTATTTTAAGATAAACACATTTCTGCTCACACCAGTGTGCACGTAGGACACTGTCATCTCTAAATGTTTGTTTGTTTTTTAATCTGTTTGTCCTGAGATAGGGTCTTAATATGGAGTTGTGGCTTGTGGGGAACCATATAGCCCAGACTGGCCTCAAACCTAAGAGCCCCCGGCTCTATCTCTCAGGTGCTAAGACATTGGTGTCTACCACAAAACTAGCTTGTCTTCTTTTATCTGTGATATTTTGCTTCAATCTGAGAAATTACATATCAAAACATATCTTAGTGTATATAAATGTCCATCCTTTATTTTTCCTTTATGTGTGTACGTACTTGGAGGCAGGGTGTCATTAGCTACAAACTCAGGCAGAGCTAATGAAGACCTTACACTCCTGATCCTGCAGTGCACTTCCTGAATGCTTGGATTACAGCTGTGTGCAGCGACTACATACCTGTCTTTTTATTTATGTAACAGGCTATCATAATTATTTTTTAAAGTTTAAGTGTGAGGCTTTTTTTTTTTAAATGAACTATGTCTCAGGGCATAGGGAGGCATTGGGGCTGAAGGTTTGAGAATGCTCTGCCTCAACAGCCTCATTAGTCTTTGTCGAAAGCTACAGGTAAAGACTTGAGCTTAATGAATGTAAGAAGTAGGAAGAATCATCTTCCAGGGCGCAGGAAGCCTAATGAATATAAGAAGTAAGAAGAATCATCTTCCAGGGTGCAGGAAGCTAAGGGGAAGCTGGGGCTGGTGACTGTAGCGAGAAGTCATGGTACTATGTGGTCCTCGGTCTCAGGGGCTCCACACGCTGATGTCAGACACTCTTCTTCTTTCCACTCTCGACTGTGTGGCTTCATAACTGCCCTGATTCTTGCCTCTGCTTGTCTATTAAAGTGAGAATGGATATGACAAGTAGTGCTTTTAAAGCACATGGCATAGAGCTGTGGAAATTGCTAGAAATCACGACTTAATACAATAGCCTTATGTTGGGTAGCTCTTTGGAAATGGAAAATAACAACACTACTTCATTGGCTACCACAGACATTACTGGAGTCGTGATTTCTTAGGACTAGGTCTTGGATTCAGGTACTTGTTTTTATTGTTCCAGTATACTTGTTTGTGACTGGGGGGACATGGAGGGACACAATGAAATCCCGAGAGAATGTGTGCTGCTCTCAAGGGCATGTTCTTGCCACAGTGCACATGTGGAGGCTAGAGGAAACCTCTCAGAGGTTGATTATCTCTTCCCACCATGATGGAGATCAAGCTCTGGTCACCACTTTTGCCACAAGAGCCTGTACCCACTGAGTCATCTTTTTCTTATGTAAATAACCTGTTTATTGCAGGCTAGGTAAGTCTCAGATGGTAGGGCTCCTACTGGTCTTTCAGTTCCTTCAGTCTTTTGATGGAGACTTCCTGAGACTGCAGAGGTGATGCTGTAGGTCCAGGCCCCGCCTGCCACTGTTTTCACGCAGTGAAACCACAGGGCCAGATGCTAACGGCTTGTCTCTTCATCCTGGTCTTGCCACAGAAGGAGCGAGTGTACTTGGTGTGCTGACTGATTTCAGGAGGGAGACACCATAACGGGTCCCTTATTTCCCAACAATCCCGACCTTCTTGGTGCATTTAGCCAGGTCACTGGAACCTAAGCCCAAGCTGGAAGAGCCCCACAGAGCCATCTTGTTGGCCCATATCCAGGTACTTTATTTTTTATTTTTTATTTTTTTTTGGTGGTGCTAGGGATCAAACCCAGAGGCTTAAACCTAGTAGCTAGTATTCTCCCGCTGTGCAACGCCTCAGCCCCCATGTTTATAGGATTATTATGGGATTCCTCTCACAAACAACTTGCTAGCGTCCCTTGACATCTTCACAAGACCCTTCCACCAAATGACACTGGCATCCTAAAACCTCATAGGTGTGTCTTTGCTTTTCCAGGTCAACTAAGGAGCCCTTAAACATTTTTTTTTTTAACCTCAACTGTCACTTTTCTATTTACTAACAGCTACAGTTGTACGAAGAAAAAAAGATGGGAAAAGTGATTTCTCGTAGCTTTCTCTGTATACTGTAACCATTCCCCTACACTAAGCCTGCGGCCTCAGTATGGTAGTCATCTGTTTCTGTATGAAATACTTGAGATAATCAACTTACAAGAAGAAGGTTAATTTTGGCTTGCACTTTTGTGGATTCAGTTGAATGGCAGTGGACCTGTGAAAGAATCTAGTTGAGTTTATGAGCCCCAGCTGGACTGGACCTCACTGTGCAAACCATGTTGGCGTCAAACTCACAAAGATCCATTTCCTTTGCCTCCCAAGTGCTGAAATTAAAGGCAGTGTACCTCCAGAGCCGGCAAGACGTGTGTTGTAAGGTTGTCTTAATAGCTGCTTCTGTGGGACTTCTCCAGCATTTGATTTTCTTTAAAGCATTCTAGTTCGCCGTTGCTTTATCGTTCCCCATGTTACAGCCATTCCCCAATGGCACAGAACGCACTTAGAACTCCCCTTCATTTTGTTTTTGCTTGGGGATTTGCTGCAGATCCACTCTGGGGCTATATTAGTTGCCTTGAAGCTCCTCCCAACAGCTCTTCCTAAGAGCCTGGGGGAAGGCTTCTCTAAGAAAAGGATTTCCTGTCCTGTAAAGCTGGTGTGCTGAGGAAAGCTCCTGGCAGAATAAAGTCCCATGGCTTCAGGGGCAGGGGTGGGGTCAGGGGTGGGGTCAGGTGTGTACCTTGGTGTTGCTGGAACATGTCTACATAAAGACTGGGAAACGAGCTATGGCACAGTAGAAGAGGCTGGAGAGGCGGGAAGCCTAGGTCCTTTCAGGCTAGGCTAAGGAGAAGAGAGGGGAGGGATGTTGAAAGTGTAGGGCCTCAGAATGCTGGAGAGATGTTTGTATTTGGAGGGAGGAAAGTGGTGTTTGAACTGTCATATGGAGATGGATGGGAAGTTGGCTGGATTTTAGATAGTACAGGCAGAGAGAAAGAGAGAAAAGGAGGGAGGGAGGGAGAGAGAGGGGGGAAGAAGGAGGGAGGAAGGGAGAGGGAGAGGGCGGAGGGAGAGAGAGGCAGAAGGAAGAGAGAGAGGCAGCAGTCTTATAAAGTTCCTGGAGCAATGACTGGCACACATTCACTGCTACGTAGAGGTTTAAAACAAAATTAAATAACTGCTGTGAGCAGAAGCAGTTAGCACAGGGAGGAGAACATAACCTTGGAAAGACATCTTACCCGGACAATTACAACATCTGCTTGAAGTAGAGGTGATGTCAGTGCAGGAGAAGGTGTGGCGAGGTGAAGGTTGAAACGGGGCCGTGGCCCTGCCTGTACATGTCCTCTTTGTGGAGCCCAAGACTTATCCTCTAGGCAGCTGAAAATATGGTTTTTGAGCTTAGCAGAGAGTTTGGTCTCTTTAGCATTTAGATAAGAATGTACAATTCAACCACCAAAGAAAATAAAGCAAGAAAAGAAAAATGGCCAAAGATAGAAACCAGTACAGTCAGGGTGATCAGAAGTTCAAAGTCATCCTTAGCTACAGAGCAAACTTGAGGCCAGCCTTGATGACATGTGACCCTATGTAAGTGAATTATCCTTCATATAACATTTGTTTAACATTTCTTTACCTTATGCTATTCTCCAATAACTATACAGAAAAATAAGATTTATTTAAAACTGCCCCTCAATAGCTGAGCAGTTAAATGATCTACCTTTACCGCCTATGCTAATCTGATTATTTCCCAGCCCAATCCCATGATATTCGTGTATTATTATTGTTCTGCTCTTAGGTCCCCTTCTTGATGGTTCCTGCTCTCCTCCCCTTCTCCCTCTCTCTTTCCTCTGCTGACAGAGTCCCACCCTATTCTCTCTTTTGCCCTGCCACTGGGTGATCAGCATTGATTGACAAGGCAGAGAATAAATGGTAAGAACTGTTTACACAAACTTGAGACAGGAGATTGTTGGTGTAAAGCATTACAATGCCCTGTCCAGATTGAAATGTGATATGAGGTAAGAGAAATCAGCATTTGAATAACCCAGGGTAAATTTTATACTGCATACAAAACACTAAGCCTACAACCCTGTCTCAAAAATCTACACCAACTGATCAACCAACCAAACCTGGGAGACATGAGATCCATCCTCTGGTACCAGTAGTATAGGAATGAATGTTAGAATTAAAACTGATGAGAGAGCTTTATGTCTATTAACATTTTTTGCCTATCCTAGTAGTCAATATTATATTTTATTTATTGAAAAGTGTATAATTCTTATTATTCTTTAGGTAAGACCAAACTGCCCATGTATATCCTAACAAGGTATATATTAGTATACCTACTACAACCAGCTTTTGAAGTCAGTCATGGTTAAGGATGACTGTGTGTTCTGATCTTTTCGTACCCTTGTTTCATTATTAAACAAACCACAGTTAGTGGTATTTGGGACTTGGGGAATCCTTAGGAGATGAAGTCAAATGTTATTTTATTCGAAACCTATACATTAAGACCCCAAACACCTGCTTGTTGCCTTTGATATCTCAGAACGCTAATAAATTTAGCTCTCTAAAATGCGAGGGCTATCAGCAGGTAGCATTGTCTCTCTAGCCACTTGGCAGCTAAGTGACAGCTTTTTAATGGGAGCAATGCATCGGAGCTGTAGAAGGCATCAGGCACGCTAGGAGCACATGTCATACCTGCATGAGAAGTTGTGCTTGCAGTGCCAGCATCTTCCAAGTGACAAATATAACTGGGCTGTAGTCCCTAACCCTGAAGTCAAGTGTCCCCTTTCACTTCCTGTTCTGTCAGGATTCTGTGAAGGGACATCTTGTCTTCCAGCGTTTGGACTGTGAGGTTTCTGTCTTTGCCAATTTACGTGTCTAGTGTCTGTCTGCTTTTCCCCTTGTCGTGTGCTTTAAGGGTCCCTGCCCCAGGATCCCTTGCACGCCTTACAATTTCTCATATCCATTGTTTGCTCAAACAACAAAAGTCTGACGGCCCACTGTGATGCGGAAAAGCCCATTTCCCTTGTTCTCTCAGGTTATTGACTTTAACTATTTAATTACCAGCTACCAAGCTTCATTATCAATTGCATCCTTAAAGACCTTCATTTATTTATTTCCCCATTGTAGGTCTTAAGTTCTCATCATGAATGTATTTCCTCAGTAATATTGTATCAGCTTTTAGGGTTTTAAGTTCTTCACAAGTTTCCTGGTTGAAACTTTGTCAGCTTGAATATAATTTCTTTTTCTACTTTTCTACAGCTCTGAGTAGAGTGGCCTCCTCCTCCTCCTTCTCTGCTCCTTCACTGTCTTTTATTTTTGAGGCGAGTTTCTACCATGTACGCAGACTCACAGTGTAGTCTATGTTGGTCTTCAGCTCTTACCGACCTAACTGCTGTCTTTTGTTGCTAGGATTACAGATGTGAGTAGGCTCCTTCTTGAGGAACTTTTTGTTACAAAGCTTGTGTTAATAAACAGGGACGGGCCAATGGTGGGTGTTATTAATTACTGAAAGATGTGACTGCTGGTGGTGTTGTTTCTCATCAAGCCTCCCACTGACAGAGCTGGCAGAGTGCTAAAGTAATGCAGGGACATGGGAGCCGCCTTCACACTAAGGATCTCCTCTTTCTGTTGAGACAGTGGAATATCTCTCCAGGCCCTCTGGAGCTGGCATGCTGTCTTACTTTGAAGCAAACTCCTGTGCGGTGGCTAACTGTAAAATTTGTTACTGGAGGAACAGCAACCTTAAGTCACTGACTGAGTCATGATGCCATTGCCTAAGTGGTAGGAAGCTTGTAATTTCTGAAGCACATTTACCTGACACTTAAAATGCAAGAGGAAAGTATAGCCCAAGAGCTTAGGATAAAATAAATTGGTTTTTTTTTTTTTCTTACCTGGCCTTGCATATAAAAGTTGTCTGACTTCCATGGTCTTTATTGCTAAGTGGTATAAGGAGCCTTTCTTTCTCTTTTTGACTCTGAGCTCTGCTTTCCCATCATTTCCCCAGGCCGATCCCTTCTAGGCCTCTCCTGCTAACCGATAGCATATGTGTTTCTGAATAGAGCCTGGAAGAGGAATGTGGACGGCCATCATATGGAAATGCCATTCCAAATTCCATATGCCGTGAGATAACACACTGGCTAGACCATCAGAAGTCACCCCAGCAAGGGGAATGTGGATTGGACGAGAATCAAAGAAATTGCGAAGCTACTAGAATTGACTGCAGTTAAGCGGTAATAGGTAGTCAGGACGATTGGATGAAGGCCAGGTTCACAATCCCAATCCCCTGTCCTTTAAGAGGGAGATAGCATTGATTGGAGAAGGGGCCGAGCCATCCCCTTGCTTAGGGTATAATCTAAACATAAGCCCCAAGCTTTGTCTTTTGTTTTCTGAAAGGGACAAAGATATGCTGAGTCCAGGCAGGAAACCTTGTGTTTATCTCCCATGAACAAGTCACCCTTCTTCCTTCCCCCTTGTCCTTTTCACTTAGAGAAGAAGGTCCTGAAAGAGGTCCTTCATTGCATCTGGTAGATGTCAGCTGATGTCCATGACCCCTTCACTTCTTGTCCCCTGTATCTGACACAATGTCCTGCATGACGTGCATTTTAGATGAATTCAAGTAGTGTCAAGAAAACGTGGGGAATGTTAGTAAGTAGAGCAAATGATGACCGCAACAAATTCTTGTTTTAAGGAAAAGTACCATGGTGTGAGGATGGACACTTCAAAAATGTATTCCATGGAACTGGAGACTATTGCAAAGTATTTGCATGCTTCTGTAATCTGGCAAACAATAATCAGGCTGTGAGAACCACAGTTCTCCTTTCCATACTGAGGTCTCTGTGAAGATTTGCCATGACATAACCTTGTTGATCTATATTTAACCATGGCCTTTGATGGTAGGCCACTGTACATTGTACACACTTATATCCTGGCTACTCCGCAACAGCTTTGACCAGCACTGATAGAGATTTACTAAGTCATCATACACTTGGGTACAGGTGACCTAGGCATGAAGCATGATTTTCGAAGTAGTGTGAAAAAAAATCCTGATTCAAAGTGAATGACCTTGGTTCCTTCTTTCTTTGCCTGAATGAAGAGGACAATGCTCATCTCTAAAATGTGGGCTTAAAGTGTGTAAGGGAGACGAAGCATTTCCATGAACCCAACACCTTTACCTGTTTGTTTACATCTGCCATCCTTCTTTGTATTTATTAGCACTGCACCGCCAGCCATGCAGAGGGGTTTTATAGGATACAACTTGCTGCCCTTGACTCTCCTGGTCAGAAACACAATTTTTATTTGTACATGTAAACAATGATTTTTTTTAAAAAATCAAAAACCAAAAAAGTGCATGAACAAGAACTCATTTCTTTCCTGGAATGAGTCACATGGTGACATACAGCTTCTGCCCGACCACAGAAGCATATGTGTGCTTACATATATCAGTTGCAATGGTCTATTCTGCAGAATACCCTGTCTGTCTAGTCTGTAGAATACCCTTTTGAAATCACCAAGCTCATAGGTTGGTACTTTTTCCTAAAACTAGAATTTGTTGCACTCAATATTTCTTCTTCTTACTCACATGCCCCAAGTTTTATTGACACCATTGGAATTTATCCAAAAATGTATGCTGTGCTGGGCATTGTGTCTTATACCCGCAACAAGGAAGTGAAAGGAGCTCTGGACATCAGCTGACATCTGCCAGGTGCAATGGAGAACTTGTTTCTTGGCCTCCTTTTTCTAAGTGATAATGCCTGGGGTAATTATCTTACTAAGAGACAGCATTTATCTCAGCTCAGCGTTTTGGAAGGTAAGGTCTGTGATCTCGGGACATTCTTTTCCCATTGTTTGGGGCTGTGGTGAGGCCGCACATCACAGCAGATCATAATCAAGCAAACCTGTTCGCTTCATGGGCCATGGAACAAAGAGAAAGAGAGAGCTGGCACAAGGCCTCAGAGACCGAAAGACCAGTCACTAAGACCTACCTCTCAAAGCCACCACGTCTTCCCAACAGCAACATCCTGGGGATGTGTGGGGATCATTCAACATCCAAACTGTTACATGGCCTATAATAGCCTACTAAGTGTGACTGTCTCATAGTGTCATATACCAAGAATAACAGCTGCTGGGATTCATTCTGCTCTTACGGTGAACCAGGCGCTGCTTCCCTGTCTACCTTGTTTAATCCACACAGAGACCAACCATGGTTGGACTCTCATCTCAGCGATCACATGAGGAATCTGCAGCTTTAGAAGAGCTGCATCTGAGGCCCTTGGCTAGTGAAGGGCAACCGTGGCTCAGTCACAAGGATTATTACCAGTAAACAGGGAAACAAATGAGCGGATAGGAAAGCCTGCTGGAGAACCTGGAGATCTTTATTTTCATATCAAACTAAGGTGACCATTACTCCATTTTTGGAAGATGAAAGTTATGTGTCACAGAGTTTTATTTCTCCTCCCTGGCTGTCATGCTTTGGAGGGAGGTCAACAGAAGCCCATAGAGCTCCACATTCAGGGACATCACTCAAAAGTTCCTCCAAAACTCAGTCCCTTTCCACGGACCTTTTATGTTTCCCTCACCCCTCTGATAATGGTTAATACCAGTTGAAGCCAGCAGATGCTTGGGAATCTGCTGTAAACTGTCTGATAGATGGTTGCTAGGAATATAGGGATACAAAGATGATACTGGGCGTAATAGCTGTTCTGCTCTCTGATTCTTCAAGGCAATGATGCTGACCAGAATTTCCTTAGCCTATGGGCTCACCTCTGTGGACCTCTTTCTAACTTAGGACCCATCACTCATACCCCAGTGATGATTGTCCCCTTCTCAGCATTGGGTGCTGGAGTTTTTGTTTCTTTTAAGGGTTCCAGTGTCTCTTAAACTAGGCAAATCTAGGAACATAGCTGACGGCACCTGAACTTCATCTAGAAGGGGGAACAGGAGAAAGAGCAGAAGCGGCTTGCCATTTTTGTCTTGTTTGGTCTGTAAGACTCACAACCCCACGGTGCCAGGCAGATGGCTCAGCTGGCAAAGCACTTGCTGTGTGAGATGAGGACCTGGGTTTGGGTGCCCAGCGCTCATGTAAAGGTCAGGTACCATGCCACTCTTGTGTAACCCTGGTGTGCTGGGGCAGGGGGCTGAGAACAGTCGATCCATGGAGGTCAAGAGCCAACCAGGCTACCGGGATCAGCCTGCTCCAGGGTCGGTAAGAGACCCTAGCTCAAAAAGTAAGGCAGAGAGAAATGAAAGAAGGCGACCAGTGCTCACCTCTGGCCTCCACAAGCACATGCCCTCACACGCATACATGTGTACATGTATGTAGCGAACAGCATATGTATTTTCCACATAAAAACTCACACTTTGTGATTTTCACTTGTTTTTGTTTTGGCCAGAGAGCCTCATTTCTAGCTCTGGCTGTCCTGGAACTCACTCTGTAGACCAAGCTGACCTCAAACTCACAGAGCTCTGCCTGCCTCTGCCTCCCAAGTGCTGGCATTACAGGCTTACCCTACTGTGCCCGGCATCCCTAAGACTTCTTACGACGCCGTCTGCCTGGCAAGGTGGACTCTGCTTGAGTTTAAACCTGATTCTCTTCCTTGTACCATAATGAGTGTCTGCAGCCATGAGGGAAAGCAGTTGCTGTCGGCACCAGTGTATCGAGGAATCCCCTCCTCTTCCTCCAGCCTGGACGGTGCTCCTCCAGCCTGGACAGTGCTCCTCCAGTGCAGCAAATTGCTCGCTCAGAGATGCCTCTTGATTCCCTGAGGGCTCAAGGTCCAAATGTGAGGAATGGAGTCCCGCTGAGTGTCATTCAGGAAAATAGATATAAATAGAAATGACCGGAAGGCTAATTGTATTTTTCTGCTGTGGGTAAATTAATAGGAAACTATAACTCGTACTTTAAAAACAACAACAACAATATCAACAAAAAAACCAACCAACCAAACAAACAAAGACAAAGACCAAAAAAAAAAAAAAAAAAAAAAAAAAAAAAAAAAAAAAAAACCAACAACAACCCACAGGTCTTGTTTTTTTATTTTTTTGCTTAGGCTGATTTCAATTCCTAGACTCAAGTAATCACCCTACCTCCACCACTTTAGTAGTTAGGACTCGCTGTGTACACCACCTTGTTCAGCTCACAGGTTATACATAAAGGAGTATGTTGTTGGGTTGGAGAGAAAGCTCAGGTGGTTACGAGCACTCACTTCTTACAAAGGACCTGGGTTCAATTCCTGTCTACCACAAGGCAGCTCACACCTGTCCTAAACTGTAGTTCTCAGGGATCTGATGTCCTCACAGACATACATGCAGGCAGAGCCAATGTACATACAAATAAATAATAAATTGTTTTAAAATATTATTTAAAACCTGTACTTCTGTAGTGTCAAAAGTGATGAAAGATACTTAGTTTGCATAGCTATGAAGGGACTTCCCTTGCTGTTTCTCCTCCTCCTTAAGATCTTGGTGAAAATCTGCACAAGGCTATAAGACGCGTTGTGCAGACGGAGGACTGGTGTTTTCTGGGAGCTGGGAGGGGAGACTTTGCAATGTCTCTTTGAAGTCCTGGTTGTCAGCAGAGGTAAAAATGAAGTCGTATTTTTATTTGTTCGGGAACAGTGACATAACACCTGACAAATGCTCTTACTGGCAGGCTTGGGAGAAGAGTGGCCGATGATTAAATGTTCTTACTTCAGAGTGAGCAGCGCGGCTGTGATCAGAAGAGCCCATTATGTTGAACACGAGGCCCATCAACATCCCAATTAGGGGGAAAGCAAGTGCGGCCGTGAAAGCATCAGTGGGCTGTGTTGTTAAAGCTGTCTGGGTTTAGAGCCAAGTGGGGCTTTTCGGGATGAGGTGGTTCTGGAGCGCTGGTGTATTTTTGTGTGGGATGCCCTCCTACCGAGGAGGATGCTTTCAGATAATGACTGTTTTTGCTTCTTTGGAATGCCACCTGCGTAAATGTGTTGATTTGGACAGGTTATAGATTGCACGGAGCCTGCAAAACTGCCTTGGGGGAGGTGGTGTTTTGGATGGATGCTGTTCGCAGGTCTCTGACAAAGCTTGCCACTGACCAGTATCAGGGTATAGGTCATGGACCATGGAGAGAGAGAGCTGGCTGGGAGTTTGTAGCTACCGGCTCTGGTTTTGGTGATGTCCTTCCTGAGAGCTTTATTTAGTTCTGAAGGAGACAACCTAATCCTCAACAAGAGGGCTTCAAAGATTATTTTTCCCCCCAAAGTTGAGAAAACAAGTTCTGGAGATAGAGAGACAGCCCAGTGCTTTGAAGCACTTGCTGCTCTTGCAAAGGAACTGAGTTCAATTCCCTGCACCCACATGGTGGTTCACAACCATCCTTAACTCCAGATACTGGGCATCCAAAGCCCTCTTCTGACTTCTACAAGCACTAGACAATGGTAACCGTACATGCATGCAGGCATCAATTTACACACACACACACACACACACACACACACACACACACACGTTTAAATAGATCTGAAAAGTGAGTACTTATTGCCTTTTTTAAAACTTCCATTCAATTGATGCTATGTATGTGTATTTATTTATAAAATAAATAGAACCGTTTTCATGTGTTCATTAGTCCTTGTAACTTTTCTGTCTCTGATGGGAGCATCTTAACAACATGGCAGAGCCTTAGGAGTGGTTAGGATAGTGTCTCAGCAGAAAAACCATTCACCTGGGCGAAGGTATGTAGTCCATCTGGGATGGTTCTTTAACTGCTTCCAAAATGCAATGCGGAAGGACCCTTTTGTATGCACCATTGTGTATGCACATACTCAGTTCCGTGTGCTGTGGGACACCTTCCCACAGCTCCAGTTAGCTCCCATCTTCAGTGATAGAGGACATAAAACTTAATAAAATTTCTTTGTATCCCAATATAAAGATATCGTTTTAAATCGTGCCTGCAAGAAAGGAGACACGATTCTCACTAATGGTGCACATGGTCATTGTCTGTCGCCCTATTGTAGGAGTCCTCTCTCGAACCCAAGAAGCTTGACCAGGAGGACTTGGCTTGGCCCCGTTCATCTGCCAGGAAACCTGCCAGTGGGCTTCTTGCTTCCACATGTGGTGTCTGTGGGTGGAAAGGTTGTCATTGTTCAGTTGCCAGAATAGTCAAGTATTTTACAAGCCAGCTGGAGAGTTTCTTCAGAGATTAAGAGCACTGCCTGCTTTGGCAGAGGACCTGGGTTCAAATCCTAGCACTCACATGGCAACTATAACCACCTGTAACTCCAGTTCCAGAGGACCCAATACCTTCTTCTACACTCAACACATATGCTACACATACATACAGGCCACAACATCACACATAAACTAAAAATAAACCTGTAAAACCTATCAGTTCACACCTAGCAAATTTAGTTAGATATGATAACTTTAACTTTAAATCACTTAATTGAAAAGTGGACAGATGTTTATCTTAATATTATGTAATAATGGGGCATCAAAGGAGTATATATAAAAGACATCTGGTATAATGAAGGTCATATGGAATATAATTACTTGTTTAGACAAAAACTCTGCCTACATAAAGGACTTGGTTAGAGGCTAGCCTGAAATGCTTTCCATTAGAGCAGAGATATATGCAGACCGTGTGGGAAGCACCACGGTTCTGTGCTGGGCCTCAGGTGAGGTGTGTGTCCCTTCAGAGATTCACCACAATCTAGCTGCTCATCAGTCACCCGTTCTCATGGGTGGAGTCAGCTCTACCAGACCAGTGACAGTAGAAGCTTAGGTCTATGTGGTGTGTGTAGTGTAATGTGTGTGTGTGTGTGCATTTGTGCATGTATGCCTGTGTGTTCATATTTGTATGGAGTGTGGTGTGTGTGCTGAGGTGACATACTAACTCTCTCTCCCAGTTTGGCACCGTGGTTGTTCAGTTGTATGGTGTTGTTTGAGAAACTTAAGGACCTGTTAGGAAGTGTATGTGGCCTTGCTGGAGGAAGTACATCACTAGACATGGGGTTTTAGAGTTTGTAACTTTACTTTAGTTTGCTCTTTTCGCCTCCTGCATGCAGAGGCAGACAGGGACCAGACAGAAGCATCCTGTCCAGGCCACCTGCTATACACCCCCCCTCATCCCCCCTACCCCCCACCCCCTACCATTATGGACTCCCCCTTGTAACCATAAGCAGAAATAAACTTTTCTACAGGTTGCCTTAGTCTTGGTATCTTAATCACTGTAGCAAAGGCAACTGATACAGGCACTGTGGGGGATGGGGGGTTCACAGAAGGTGAGTTGTTTTGCTTTGAAACTGGGAAAGTCCTGGGCAAACCTGGGTGAGTTGTCATTTGTGTGGGACAGTGGACCTGCCCATACACTTCAGTATTACATGTCAGTATATTAAGCTGTCCACCTTCTGATAGTCTCCAGACACATTGACTTGTTACCCAGTACTCTCGTCCATGACTCCTCCATACTCTGGGCTCTGGACATGCTCCTGCTAGGAACAAACCCAAAGGCACAAAGACGGCTATGGAACATATCAGAGTCCACTGTCACAGGCTGACACCTTGGGGGTTTAGGACTTGGTATGCTTCAAGGTTAGATGACTGGACACTCTCAATCCTGTGACCATCCTGGGACCTCCTACTCCTTTCTTCAACAAAGAGGTGTCTTCTTTTTATCAATAGAAGCAAGTTCTTCCAGCTACAACTTTAAAATAATAATATGTTTATTTTCAAGCCAAAGATTGGATGTCTGCATCCCTTCCTGTTCCAGCATTCTGTGGTCTTCTGTAGAGAATCACTAATTTGCCAAAGGCTGTGAAGGGATTGAATTTAAAGAAAACTGCCTGCCCACATGGGTCCTGTGATAGACTGGGATGCTCACTGTGTGGTCCTTTTATTTTTAGTCAACGTGTTGAAAAAGTCAGCTTCTGTTTATTCTAAGCACCGAAGGGGCCAGTGAGATCGAGAAGTCTGGAAAGTGGTGGAATTATAAATTATTACATATTTGCTGATTAGGGAAATTCATATGCTAGAAACACCACCACATGTAAGCTGACCTATAGATTTTCACTAGCTCGTTGCTCCAAAGTATATATACACTGGCGAAAGAGAATAAACTAAGAAAGGATGTCTCAGAAACAGAAATGTATTAAACTGCTCTTCTTTTGTCAGGTGCATTTTTATGTTAGATTCCTCTGGGCCTGGGAACTCCAGTAGAGGAGATGACAGACCCGTCACCTTCTTTGAGTAACAACGGCCACTCCTTGAGAGTGGAAAATGATATTGCGTCTGTATCTCAGGACTTCAGCTAACATGAACATTACAAGGTGTGATGGAGCAGTGTCTGTAGGCAGCACAGCTGATGCCACTAACAACAATGAGAAAATGGAGGAAGTCACTTCCAGTAGTTTCCCCCTTTAATTATGAGAAAGGAGCAAAGCACAGGAAGTCGAAATCAGAATTGATGGTTTCACATTGCTGTGGTATCTTAGACCAAAACATGCATGTTTTCCAAGAAAAAAATTATATATATACTGGGATTGTTGCCCCTAATATTCCTCCCTTTGTTTTTTGTGATACAGTATTACATTTGTGTTTTAAGCCACCTGCAGTCTCAGCTATTTGAGTAATGTGGAATCCTTGGCAGAGGCAACTCGAGTTTGTTACCATGAAAATCTAGCCACCTCAGGGATCATTTTTACAAATTCATATTTTTTTGCACTTCACGACCTTTGCTTGTGTATATGTGGTAAATGCTCTAACACTGAACTCTGCACTAGAGCCTTGAGCTCCTTTTAATGAAATGTCTGTCTCAAAAAAAAAAAATGTCTTATTAGAGCTTGGGTTTTGCTGTTCTTGTAAACAACAATTTTATTTATTTTTATACTTTTTTATGGAAAATATGATTTTTCAGGTACTATATTCTGATCGTGACTTCCCCTCCCCCATCTCCTCCCAGATCCTCCTCCTTCCCTACTCATCTAGGTCCATGCCTTCTTTTATTCTTTCCCTCTTGGGAAAACAAGTAGTCAAATAAAACAAACAAACCAGAATACAAAAAGGAAGAGAGGCACAAGAGCAGCTTCTTTTGTGAGCAGTTATCAGTTAGAGATAGCACGGTGGGACCCCTACATAGGATGCAGGGCCCTGCTTATGCTGGGAAACTACTGACAGGCCCTGCCTTAGAGGTAGATTTTTATAGTATTTTTCTGAGTCAGATTTATTTATTTTCAGTGCCTTGCTTGTCGCCATGCCAGGGACCCTAGCTATAATGGCTTTTTCTAGGAATAGTGGAAGTTAAAAATAAATGCTTTCTACTGAAAACTTTATAAATCCATGCTTTGTGATAAGAGCTTCTAGGCAACATTTAGTTTTATCGTTATATTAAAATTAGATGTAAAGCCATAATATCCCCACTTGAAGAGAGGAGCCTCAGGGGAGAGGGTAACGAGGAAGGGAGGAGATGAAGAGTGAAGGGTTGTCAGGGAAGATGGATTGACAGTGGTTCTGATGAACAAATAAGAGGTTCCATTTTGAACATTGCAACTGTGAATTACGTTTTAAAATATACATGTAAGATCACTGTGCAGTGAGTATACGGATGCCTTGGTGGACTCTAGTATATGGTATCTCTAGTTTTTAGTGTATAGATTGAAGAGCTCTAGGCTGTCCCTGCTCCTGCCATTCTTCATGTTCCTAGACAAAGAGCGCAAATTCATACTTATGAACTAATAATTTAATGGCTGTTGGAAAATATAACTACATACATTCAAGAGAAGATATATATTGGATACTATCATTTGTCAGCTTGGCCAGGTCTTTGATCAAATACCTATGTACAGAGTCCCCCCTGTAGAGCCCATGCTGGCCTTAAAGACACAGAGCATCTTTGTCGGGTTGTCCTTGTATGCCACCTCGGATGGTTATAAAGGTGTTTTCTAGGTGATTGATACTTAGATTTTGAGCAAAATAGATTACCCTCCAACCTTCGTACTGTGAATAGGCCTTATCCAGCCAGTTGCTGGAGATTCCCTCCTAAGGAAGCTTGAATTCTGCCTCTCCATTGTCTTTAGACTTGATATATAGCATCCCCCCTTTTGGGGGTGCTCTGCTTCTCTAGAGCATCATGGCTAGCACATCACCAAACCGATGTGGGGACCAGCTGAGGACGATGTATGATGAGGTGAAAACTTCCAATCTTGTCTCTCTTTTCCAGAAAAAAAGATCTTTCTGCCTTTCTTTCTTTCTCTCATTCTTTTTTTTTTTTTTTAGTATGTCTTCATTATATAGTTAAAAAAAATGTACATTTGCAACCATGAAAAAGGTAGCTTTCTATTCTGTGACTCAGCTCCATAAATCCTCAGTTCTCATGCACCATCAGAATTCAAGAGAAACAATGTTAGGGGGAGACGGAATGTTAGCAGATGTGATAAAAAATGTTGTCTTGTGTGCTTTTCTTTACCTACTTTAGTGTGTGTGTGTGTGTGTGTGTGTGTACATGCCACATGATTTTCAGGAACTGGTTCATTCCTTCCTCCTTGTTGAGACAATGGTCTCTCTTGTGTCTGCTGAACTGAATACTCCCCGGTCCCCAGGCTTTTTAAATGATTGTCTTGTCTCCTCCCATCTCAAGGTAATGATGCTGGGATGGTAGATAGGAAGGACCTCAGCTGGCTTTTTTAATGTGTACTGTCTGGGATAGGGTTCTGGTCATCAGGCTTGCTAGAGAGTGTGTTTATCTGTTGAGTGTCTCCCTATCCCTGCTTGCTTTTTCTAATGGAGATCTTGTTTTAGAGTTGGAGAACATAAGAAATAAAGTAGGTTTGTATACACCACTTGAGGAGTGGAGTATACAAAAGAACCTAAGGCCACATAATGATGTCCTAAACAAGAGAGAGAAAAAAAAAATTCAGGGGCTGGAGCGCATCCTAGTGGAAGGCACCAGAACTGCACAGGCCTTTCCAAAGAATGGCTGAGCACAAGTACTTTGAACCTTATTGGACACAAAAGGGAGCTTGTCTGATGGTATGTGGCCAGAAGCACAGTTTCGACAAGCCAACATTAAAGTCACAAGCCTTTGCCAAAGCACTGTAAGTCTCTTGGCATTTGCTGAAATTAATTTCCCTGCAAGCAAATTCACATCTCCAACTTCGTTAAACTGAACATTTGAGTAGAGTGTTTCTAGGAGATAACTAAAGCCCAGATTAATGATACAACAGGGTGACAAAAATGAAAGGTGGCATAATCACGCTTATCAAACCCTAGAGTATTTGCAATTTCTCTGTAGTTTGCAACTGGTTGTTTCATCAGGTAAAAGCAGTGATTCCCAGCAGATCCTGTGACTGGAATCAGCGAGCTTGTATCTCATCATACAAAACACTACTTGGCACCTATTACACTCCAAGAAGGTTATGTTTTTAATTCCACACTACTGAAAAGGCAAAGAAATCTGTAATTATACTTCATGCATGGAGATCTGAAAGGAAAAATAAATTCCTACCTATCCACCCCACAGCCACGAATCAGTTCTTGCCTGACTAATCACACATAGGAATCGTATGCTCGACTCGGATTACTTTCGTTTTGGTCTGTTGTGAACAATTAAGAATTTAGACCTAGGACTAGATGGACTCAAAGGGTGACCCAAAGTCTTTTTTTTTATAAATTCTCCTTGTCCTGGCTTGAGCATCCTATTCCTCTTTGGCTAAAGTGTTATTTTCAGGCGGCCCATATTAAACTGTAAATACTCCTGTCAAGGCAGACTTGTTAGTACCATAGCACCTGTCTTTTTATCTGGTCATCAAATCTGCCTGGTGGTGACAAAGGCAAAGTCCTTTTTACTGTGGCATAGAAACAAAGCAACTGTGCTGGGCTAGTGTTCTGTCAACCTGATACAAGCTAGAGTCATGTGAAAGCAAAAAAAAAAAAAAAAAAAAATGCCTCCATCATAGCCCTCCAAACTCGGCTGTCAGAGGACCCAGTGGGAGGGGAGGACTCAGCTAATTCCCTTCTGGGAAGCAATGGAAAATCTTCAAGGCCAGACTCCCGCGCCTCAATAATAAACTCCTCTTCCCCAGTTCTCATCCACCATGGCGCTGGCTCACCCCCTGCTCCAACTTTCAATCAGACTTGGATTTCTGCCCACACTGTGGCTCAGTCCTGCTGCTGCCTGAAGCTGTGGCTTCTTCATTGATGTGTGAGATTTTGGAGGGGAGGTTGTGAAAACCTCAGAAGTGTTCACCAAACTGGGGGGCTACCATACCTATGTCTGTGGACAAGGGACCTGAACCCCAGGGACCAGTGGTTGACAGGCACTGCCCTTGATGTGGTCACGAGGGAATGGCATACCACACCAGACAGATGCGCTCTGCTGACGAAGGATAGACTGTCTTCTATACCTGTATCAACTGCAAGTTTCAGGAAAAGGAAGATTCTTGACCCTTTTTCCTGGCAACTCAGTAACAATCCTTTCTTCCTCTTAGAAGTGAAGACTGGTCTTTGATGCCTTCTTGGTCTCCTCTGGTTACCATGCTTTGTTCTCAGAATAAGATCATCAACCCAGAACACTCCTCTCCCTTGTTGAGTTTACTAAAGTTATTTTTCTATGGGGAAAAAAAGAAAGAAAGAAAGAAAATGCCTCCATAAGATCTGGCTGTAAGGCATTTTCTTTTAAATCTGTGATTGATGGGGAAGGGCCCAGTCTATGGTGGGTGGTGCCATCCCTAGACTGGTGGTCCTGGGTTCTATAAGAAAGCAGGTTGAGCAAGCCATGAGGAGCAAGACAGTAAGCAGCATCCCTCCATGGCCTCCACATCATCTCTTGCCTCCAGATTCCTGCCCTCACTGCGTTTGATGATGAATTGTTTTATGGACCTGTGAGTAAAATAAACCCTATCCTCTCCAACTTGCTCTTTGGTTATGGTGTTCCATTGCAGTAGCATTCATTGCTCATCACCATGTACTAAAGCACTGGGATTGCCATTTCTACCCAGCCTAGCACTGGATATCTGCTTTCTTATTCTTATCAGCTAACTAGGAACGTCTGTACTAATAAAGAAAGCATGTAGTCTAGCAGAAGAAAATAAAAATAGAGGTACTCTGTGATTCCACTTTCCCTAAATGTATAGAAGAATTACAAGCGGGCCTGGAAGACATGCTCATATCCTGTGTTCAGAGAAATATTATTCAAGAGAGTTAAATGGTAGAAGCCACATTTAAGCCAAGAGGTGTGCAAATGGATAGGCATTGGTAGAAGGGAGAGCTTGGCATATACGGCAACACAGATAAGCCAGGAGGGCAGAACATGAAGTGAAATAAGCCAGTCACAGAAGAGACAGTGTATTACTTTATTTCCAGGCAATAACAGATCCATGGAGACTAGAAGTGAAGGACTGCTGCCAGGCATTGAGGAAGGCGAATGAGGAGCCCTTTTGACAAAGAAGTGTTGTTCAACTTTGGGAGAAGAAGGGTTCTAGTAGGTGGTGGCCAGTATTGCATATATAACAATGTGACTGTCCCAGATGACAGACACTGGGATGAATTGAAAATGGTTAACAATGTAAATTTTATAGTTCATATCTTTTACTTCTATTTTTCAATGTGGTATGGAAGCATAATGAACTGCATCACATAAATACAGCACCAATGCATTAGCGGCCCAGCCCACAGAACACTCTGGTCTAAGTATGGGCTGATCTTGGCTAGAATCAAGGGATCTATGGCAAGATCTGGATGCTGGCAAGAGAAAGGCAATTCATGAAGCAGGGTTAGACACCAGCAAGGAAGCAGACCCTGCACAAACTAGGCCAAGCGAGTGTTCCATAGACAGACATTTTAGGCACCATAAGGGCCAGAGCTGTCCTCAAATAGCCTTTGGCTGGCTGTCCCTCAAAGTACTCAAGGTGAGTGGATGGCCGTTATGTCTCACAGAAGAATGAACTGTCCCCGGTGTTGCCTGGCAGTTGGCTCCTCAGAATTCTAAGGACAGTAGACACCATCTGCTTACAGTGTGGAGGAGTTAGGAGCAGAATGAGGAGACCATAACCCTTCCATCTCAACCATATGTGACCAAATATAATGGAAGATTCAGTGATAAGCTTCCCAAGGGACTGTACCCTCTTTTATTGGAGAAAGTGTGCCTGCCTTCCTCCCTCTGCTGGTCCAAGGAACAATGAACAATGGACTGAAAAGTCAGTTAGATATCCATTTAACAATACTTATGCATAGATGTTGGTCTGCATCCTGAAGCAGCTCACATGCTAAAGAAAAAACTGAGTGTTTGATGGCACCTTCTTGTGCCATTAGTCATCCCCCAAAAGGCTACATTCCTTTTTGATCATTGTGTGTGTGTGTGTGTGTGTATGTGTGTGTGTATCTGAGTGTGTGTGCATCCATGTGTGTAAATATGGGCATGCTAGTGGTATGTGTAGAGGACAACCATAAAGAACAACATTAGATGCTGGACCTGACCTTCCACTTTGTTTGAGACAGAATTTCTTGGGGTTTGGCAGGCTAGCTAGCCTGTCAGCTCCTGGGGATTCTCCTGACTCTGCCCCTCATCTCCCTGTAAGAACACTGGGATTGCTCTAACATGCCCAGCCTTTTGTGGGTTCTAGAGATTCATGCTTAGATCCTCGTGTGTCCACAGTAAGCACTTTCCCAACTGAGCCATCTCCCTAGGTCTCCATTCTCCTTTTGGCAGAGAGCATGATGGGACTCCACAGTGAACCTGGAGCGCTCCTGCCCACGTACACTGTTTGCTGCAGTTCATCTAAGTGACCCCTGCTCGTAGGTAGCAGTCCTTTATTTGTGCAGTACACATTGTAAACAGCCCAATCAGCCCTCAGGCTTTTGACTATTAGCATCCCATCTGCTTTATAATGTCACGGTGACAAACAGCTGAGCCAGAAAAGGAAAAAAAAAATATTGATCAAATCTTTCTCTTTGGAAGAAAAATTAGTGTGGCATTAAGATTGCCCTTCACTCAGGTGGAATTCAAAGAAAATGGCAGTGTCGTGATGTTGTACATGAGTACGATTTCAGTTCCAAGAGTTTTCGTCCGTGAGTACCTAAATCTTGGTATCCTCTAGTTAATATTGAAATAATGAACAAAGGTTTCTAAGCATCAAAGGTTTCATAAGAGTTATCACAATAAAAATTGGTAGTTAGTGTTATTTTACTCTAAGAACTGGCTGCAAATATAGAGACGAAATAGGCATGAAAGTTGAGCCCAGGGTGGGAGTTTTATTAAGGAGGCTTAGATGTTTATCTCCTGTACGCCTCATTAGTGGTTTTGTGATCCTGCTCCTCCTGTTATCTCCCTTTGGTCTCACGGACCCTGTCTCTTTGAAAGACAGTGTTGCTACTTGCTGTATGCTGGTCGTGTCAAGTCTTGCAGACCTATGCTCCTCACAGCTAAATTCTTGGCTAGAAGCCCAAGATTGTCATGTTTTAACACCACTGTTTCTACTTGCTTCTTCTTGAATGAGCCTTGCTGTCTTAGGTTGTTCACAAACCGGACTTTTCAGAAACTCGATGTGCAGAACTTGAGTCGGAAGAGGTCTAAGCAGGTGGCTGTCAGGGTATTAGTTGGGTTCTACCATTTTCAAACTGAAAAGGCCATTTCCATTTAGGAAGAATCCGAAGGCCACCTGGAAAACAGTAAGTTTAAATCGAAGCTCAGGATTCTGATTTGTCTTCAGTTAGTTCTTCTTCATTGTAGGTACCAGTGGCAATGTTTTACAAGTTCTTCAGTGGCTGTGTTTTGTGTTCAAGATTTTCTTTGTCCTTCCAGGTACAGAGTTTGGTTCTGATTTCAAGGAGGAGAGCTGAGGCAGGCTGTGACTGTCAGCTCTCTCAGTGATGGGAGAGATGGGAGTTATAGATAAGTTCAGACTCAAATAGAAATGCGATGAGAGAAAGAGGTATGTATACGGGCTTTGCATGAGCATGCATGCCTGTAATAGAGAAGGCATCACAGTCCAGAAAGATCACAGCTCTCAAGCAAGATTTCAGCTAGCTCACAAGAATGTATAGCCCGGGCTTCCTCGCACCTGCCTTTCACCACCGTATACACTGGCATCTCCTCTACCTCTCAAGTCTCAGGAAAAGCAGTCTGTTGACCTTGTGCTTCATGCATGGGTACATCTGGTTGAGCTGTGGTGTTGGGGAACATTATGCTCCAGGTGCAGGCTATAGGAAACAAAAAGATAATGATTTGAAAAGCTTTAAGCTGGTCAAGGTCATGCACTTTGTACAAGAGTGTGTGAAGGTGAGTAGACATGTCCGAAACAGGGGGACCAGGAGGGGAAGAAAATGTCAAAATCGAATTGACCTGTTTCTGCCATGAACTCAGAGTCAGTGCTTTATATCTTTTCTACCCAGGGCCATTTTCATGTATAACTTTGTGTTCTTTGGCTCACATTCTATTGTGCTAGCCCTGGAGTCCTCTTTGCTCAAATGCAGAGTTCATAGGATGATTTGAGCAAGACACACTGGTTGCCACTTGAACCCTCTTCCTGACTGTACTGTAGACTTCTACTTTAGTCAAGACCATCTGCTCAGGGGTGGCTCCATGCACCGGCGCTGGGCTCTGTGAAGTCAATTAGCAACCAAGAAAAGGCCCACTAGTCATGTCCATAGACTGTTCTTATGGAGTAAGAACATAAGTAGTCAGTCACCTGTACTGGAATGTTCTCTGCATTCCACTTTGCTCGCACTGAGTTATGCTTCTTGTTGTTTTCAAATGAGAGCATAAAATACTTTGTTTTGATTTTCTCTCTGGATGATCAGCTGTGTCTTAGTCTGTGCTCTGTTGCTGTGAAGAGACACCATGGCCAAGGCAACGCTTATAAAAGAAAGCATTTAAATCGGGGCTTACTGTTTGTCATTACAAGAACAAGAAAGTGGCAAGCCTTTAGTAGACAGCCTGTTGAGGAAACATGTTTCTCTTTGAAATAACGTCTGCAATTGCTAATCTTTGTTGTCAACTTGACACACCTGGGAAGAGGGAACCTTGATTGAGGAATTACTCCATAAGAACAGGCAAATACTGTACCGTGGAGCTATACTACAGTCTCCTATTAGATATTAATGAGGTTTAGCTGTTTAATTAATTGCCGGAAAGCACCTTTTTGATGTTCACTTAAGGAGGCAACTCATTGAGTCTTACATGCTCACATAGTGATGCCTGTCTAATACTCTTTGAGAACTGTAGTTTTCTTTTTCCATATCTGTGAATCCCACATCTATGAATTTAACCAGCTTTGGACTCATTAAAAATATTTAGATAGAAAAATTTGACCATGTTGAAAATATGCAGCCCCCCCCCCCTTAGTCATTATTCCTTAAATGATAGAGTACAGTAGCAGCTTACTTGGTATTTACTGTGTTAGTTACTATAGAGCTCTAGACAGGATTTAGGTATGTGTGTAGAAGGGCGCTCCTAGTTATTTGCAGCTGCAGAATTTCTTATAAGGGTCTTGAGCAGCCTCAGGTTTTAATTTCTACAGGTGTGTAGTCCTGAAACTAACCCTCCATTGATAGTGAGTGATAATGAACGCTTATTTCCTGTTATACTTAGTGTGGGGGGAAATATAAGTAAAAACAGTATTTTGCTTTGAGCATAACATATATCTCCTTTACCCCAGAACCGAAGGCAGGAAGTAAATTCCTTCAGTGTATGTATCTCTCCAGAGCTTATGCTTTATAGACCTAGGGGCAGTAGTACTCATGGGAAACTGGATTTGAAAGGCCAGGATTTAGTAAACCAAAAGTTGTATATTGAGTCTGGATGTTGTTATCAATTAAATAAGACTATGAATAAATATCTCATCAGGCTTAATGACCTTTAGATAAAATCATGCCTACAAACCTGATATTGCTTCAGCCTCCTGATACTGACAATCTGTGAAGTTTAGTGACTATTGATGAAGGGGCTGTCCTAAGGAATAGGAGGAGGTTTAACAATGATGAGAAAGTTGATGGGAAAGCACTCTTTGGGCCTACGCTATACAGGTAAGGGGATAAGGGCAAAGAAAGCTCTATTTGGGATTTATTGATGTGAAATTTACCTAAGAAGTCACAGGTGTGGCTTGTGTAATACTAGGCAGGGACTTAAAAAGCCTGTTTTTAAGTCGATTTTCACTTTCAGAGGACTTGGCAGTAAGTCACCAGGTAGAGAGTTTGCAAGGCTTCAGAAAAAAACTTTAGACAAAGCAAATGGACCCCTCATTTTAGTGGGGCTTCGTGAACATGTGATCAAGCGGTTAAGCTGGCCGGTGTCAGGATCCTGGTGTCCTCCTGTGCCTTACAGAGTCAAACACTCTTGGGGTTTTCATTCCAGTGCTGGGGATTGAACCTAGAACCTCTTGCACCCTAAGCGAGTGCTCATGGTTCATTGTGTAAGACCCTTTCCCTAATAGAAGCATTTTAAAGGAGAAAACCAAAGCAGCAGCCAGGATACTGTCTTATCCCAAATTCAATACTAGAAATGCAGGGGTTGGGTGAGTGTGTTATTGTGAAATATATTGGTGTTTCCTGGGCTCTCTGGAGACTGCAAGTCAGCAGTATTCACCAGCTGAACTGATAAAAGAGGCTCTTAGGTGTTTTAAGGGGAAGCCATCAATGCAAAGCTTGGATAGAAAAAGACACGGGGATCCAGCAGTACAGATGGTACCTTAATGAAATTCCAGTTCAGGAAACAAGACAAGGCTGTTCTGATTAAGGTGGAGAAGGTAGGGGAAGCTGGCAGCCTGAAGGAAGAGCTGACAGGGGACCAGGAAAGCTGACATGAGGCAGAGGGTGGGCAGGGAGTCAAGTAGGACTGTGAAGGGTGGAAAGTCAGCAGCTCAACCAGGAGAAGCAGCGAGATCTCGGCACTCATCAAGGTAGCACTGCGCATACTCCGGCAGCGAGGCCCAGGGAAGCCCACTCTCCTCGCTGAGAAGAGGAGGAAGCTGTTTGGGTTTTAGATGACACTGATGAGTCACGGTGTCTGTTTTTATCCCCAACACAACATTTCTAGTTTTTAGGGGGCCTGACGATGCGGAGTGGGAGCGGGAAGTGTGGATGACATAATGGTCAGAAGAGCTGTCAGAAGACTGCTTTAGAGGAGAGCTTGTCTTAGAATCCACAGACACCCACGGATTGTCTAGCAGGACGCTCATGCTGGTTTTGAATGGCGGCTTCATAGGGTACAAGCTGTAGAGAGGACATAGAAAAGACAAGTGTGCCGTGTGGACGGAACGTGAATGAAGGATGGCTTCCAAAGCGCACATCACAACATTTTATGGACTGGAAGAAAATTAGATGGTAGTGAAGGAAGGGCAACAGATATCCAGTGAAGAGCAAGGAATTAATCTGCAAAGACCTTGCAGGCTGCGGGATGGCAGATAGTGGACTGGGGAAGTGCAACTCCTCCTTGACTAATGAAGCCTTGGAGTGATGGAATGCCAATCACAGATTGAGAGGAAGTGAAAACTGTCATCTAGTTTGATTTGAGGACCACATGTCAGACTTTGGAGGAGTGATTACATTTCCCAGTACAACTCCCTGACGGGCCACCTCATTGGAGCACACCGGTAGCCATTTGATTAGGGATTTGTGGCCACAGTGGAGTGTGTAAAAAGGAAAAGGTTGTATCAGTAAATGTGCTGAAGTAACCAGTACTAGACAACAGACTTGTTGGAAATGTCTAATGATCAGCAAGTTGTATAATACGAGATGCCTAGGTTGGGGGCCTAAGTGGGAGGGTATTTTATATCAATGGTCGAATAACTGTAGTCATTTAGAAATGTGATTGAAAGCAAAGTAGAAAAATGATGTCAAGCAGATAGGGACAGACAGCAAGACAATAATTACTCTTCTTTGCAAGGATAAAAGGAAAAATATATGATTAGGAGATACGCATTTTGAGTTTGTCTGATACTGGCATCATCTCCACCCCTACTGCCCACCAATGTAATACTGAGTGAGTTTATTAGTCTATCGTTAGTCCTTTGGGGACTGGCTCAGGATCTTACAGGTAGATCTTGTCAGTAGAAAGATCAAGTAAGAAACCACACTGTACTACGTTCCTGTTTCAGCCTGAGGAAAGTTAGGACTCTATCATTAGCTCCACAAGTGGAGAAGGAATAGGAGCCATTGCGAAGAGCGTGAATGGCTTCAAAGTTGTGGAAAACAAGGCTTCCAGGCCAAGCAAAACTTGAACTCAGTGTGGAAAAATGTTGAGCGATAAGTTATTACTGTTAATAATAAATGCATATTGGCTACAGCTGTTCTGTATTTCTTTTGATGATAAACGAATAGGACCAAAGCTTAACGGAATGAGGAATAGATTGCAAAGACGATAGTGTAACTGATACTAAATACCGAGGTAGGTCAGGGGCCGGGTGTGTCTCCTTCCAAGAATCTTTGACGTGATGACCAGTTGTGTGTACAGAAGAAATACATATTTTACATTTATCAAAGGACTGAAATTGCCCTCGAACATAAAATTAGGGCAAACCCTCTTGGCTCTTTCAACCAGATGTCAAAATTTGGGATCCTGTGGGCATGGCTCGGATATAAAATGCCTGACACACAAACACGAGGAACTGAGTTCTAATCCACAGCATCCACATACAAACAGGATGCAATGTTTAGCCTCAATTGCTCCAGTGCTGGAGGATGCTGGGAGAAGTACATCTCTGGAACTCCTTGGCTGGCCAGTCCAGCAGAATCAGTGAGATCCATGGAAAGACTTCAGAAGCATAGGGTAGAGATTGCTGGAGAAAGCTGCCCACGGTCAACCTCTGAGTGCACACATATAGGCAAGCACACCAGCACACACGTGTGCACACATCTCTGGTCTCTAAATGCACACGTGTCCATACACCTATGCTAACATAGACACACTACTACATACACAGATTTGTTTGAGGGATTGTAAGACAGTTTTAATAGGCATTTCCTCTTTCACCACAACTATATGTTCAGCTCTGTTTTAATTACTGTTTCCATCCTGCACAGTGGTGTTTATGGGTTTTCCTTCCATGGTTTTGCTTAATTAGCAGTTTCCTTGATGCCTCTAAACCTTGTAAGTGGACCTTCTATATACTTTTTCTCCACTGTAACTTCAGAACCCCACATCAGAGGTTTAATAGTTGGAGAATGAGTGATGGATGTTCTAAACTGTGGGCTTAGAAGAATATCATTTTAGTGAGCTCATGGAAGCTACAGTGTCACTAAAATGTATTTTCCAACCTTTGGTAACTAAGTTGTGCTAACTATTAGAAGCCTGTGTTATTGGAACCAAGAAACTTCATCTCTACTCATGGTCTTTTAAGATGCAAATGGTATCCACACAACAGCTTGAATGTGGATGGTTATGACAGCTTCATGATAGGGAAAAATATCCATGAGGTACTGAGTTTGGTTAATAGGATGCAGACTTATCGGAGCAGCTTAGTACACATTATAATGCCAGTGAATCCTGACTATGCTTCTGTGTAAAGCAGTCCAGGCCCAGACAACCACCCCTTGTGATTTCATATACATGGCATGCCCAGAGCAGGCAAATCCATAGAGACATGAAGGAGACCAGGTTTGCCCATGGCTGTGGAAGTGAAGAGGGAGGAGAAGTAACAGCTAGTGGGGGGTGGGGTTTCACTGTGGTGTGATAAGCATGTTTTAAAGGAAACTGCCAATAGTCTCCTTTGGGGACAGACGGAAAACCACAAGAGTGGGCTGTAAATGGCTCCACTCGAGGCACAAGCAAGAAAAAGGAAAAAAAACACGCAGAGTATGGTGTTCACACACTACAAATTTATTCCTGCTGAGACTGGATTGATGGCTCAGTGGTTTAGAGCAGTTGCTGTTCTTGTAGAGGATCTCAGTTTGTGTCCCAGGACATAGGTTGGGTTGCTGATAACAGCCTGTAATTCCAGCTGCAGGGAATTGGAGGCACTCTTCTGGCCTCTGTAGGCACTGTAGTCATACTAACACTACTCACAGGCACATATACATAATTCAAATAATAGTAAAACCGTTTAGAACTTCTTTTTTTTTTTTTTTTTGCCTTTAGAGGGTACTCATTTTTCTTTAGACTGGATGCACAGCTCATCTTTTTTTTTTTTTTTTTAGATTTATTTATTTATTTTGTGTATATGAGTACTCTATCTGTTTGTACACGTGTATGTCAGAAAAGGGCATCAGATCCCATTACAGATAGCTATAGCCACCATGTGGTTGCTAGGAATTGAATTCAGGACCACTGAGAGACCTCATTCAGCATAAGCAACTTCAGTATCCTTTAAAATCCCAAATTGAAATCTTTCTCCCTGATTTTCTCAAATTCTGTCTTCAATGTTTAGAGACGTGGTTCTCAACCTGTGGCTTGCCACCCCTTTGGGTCTCTGAGGACTATCAGAAAAGGCAGATCTTTACCGCATAATTCATAAGAGTGGCAAAATTACAGTTATGAAGTAGTAACAAAAGTAATTTGGTGGTTGGGGGTCAGCAGGACATGCAGAACTGAATTAAAGGGTCACAGCCTTAGGAAGGTTGACCTCTGACTTAGGGAATGCTCACGGCTACAGCTCATTCCAAGGCACACCAAGAGGCCAGGCTATGTGGTGCTACACTGGAAGAAAGGTATATCTAACTGTGTAACTTGGGCTCTGTGCCATTTGGGATCAAGGAGGGGGTACAGCTGGAAGAACTACCTGATGTGGTCCCTTTCCTTAGAGAGTGTGAAATTGATGCTACAGATGCTATGCTCCTGGTGGGCACTGCTAAAGCTCCTACTCCCTCTCCCTCTCCCACCTTCCAGCCCTTCTTCCCTCCCAACCGTCACTGAAGTATCCATCACGGGGCTGAAGTAAGACAAGGATCCCCTGAACCAAGCAAAGTAACTTATTGTGATCCTTGCTGCTGGGAGGATGTGTACATGCGTGCACACGTGTGTATGCATGTGCATGTGCGTGTGTCTGTGTGCCTGTGTTTGTGTGTGTGTGTGTTCCATTGTGTAGAGATGACTCTATGCCACCAGTCCCAAGACATGCAGACCCCTCTTTCTGACTGTCCCGACCGCCTCTTTCTGCTCTTTCCTCCCCAGGAATATTGAATCATGCTCAATAAGTTGCTGAGTCTGGGGGATGAAGCTGTTCTTATCCCTATCTGACTCCTATCAAAATAGTCATCACTATAGAAAAGGAAAACTAAGAAATGCATTCTCTCTGGGTGAAGTAGGACTCGGTGTCCCAGCTTGTAAGAGAATTTTTCTAAAAATGTCTTCTCAGAAGCATTCTCCAGGTGTCTGTAATAGGATTCCCTTTCTTCTGCCTCTACATGTCAGCAAGATCTGTATAGGCTAGTGTCTAGAATCCAAAAAATCCAAGATTTAAAATGCTCCAAAACCTAAGACTTTTTGTGTGTTTGGCATGACACCACATATGGAGAATTTCACACCTGCTCTCATAAGGTGTCACAGTCTAAGAGAAAGTCAAATCTGATAAAAGCATTACCTGCAGGTTTCAAATATCAGGTATAGAGGAAGCTATGTAGCTTTTGTGTTAACAGCTTTGGTTCTTGTCCAAAGCAGTCTTGTGTATATGCCAATATTTTTAAAAATCCAAAATATTTCTGTAGCCAGGAATTTCAGAAAAGGGTGCTCAGCCTGCTTTAAGCCCAACCTCGGTGCGGCTGTCCAGGAGGCCAACTGGAGAATGAATCATCATGGTAAAATGGTTCATTCAGTCCATTCGACAAAAGGAAACTCCATAAGCCTTTTCAGCTCAGCCTGTAACTGAGATCTGCTCTTCTTAGGATATTTAATTGCTTTCACTTCTGTGTAAGCACAGTGTTTAAGGGATGATGGATCCAGGGCCAGCCAAGGATCCCAAAATGTGTGATGTGCATGTCTCTTATATAAGATGACACAGAACTTGCCAGTTGCCCTTGCACTTCTTTCTGCACACTTTAAATAATCTCTGGATCACTAAGGATACTAATACAATGCAGATGCTGTCAGAAATTGTTGTGTTAGATTGTTTAGAAGATATAGTGAGACTACAATCTGTTGTGCGGTCTTTTTTTTTTTCCCCTCGCAAGTACCCTCCATCTGCCCATGATTGTCTTTGGGTCTAGAGGACTCAGACACATGAATAACATCTCTCCTTTCCAAGGATGCTTTTCTGGGAAGTTTCATAAAAATCAAGTCAGGGAGAAAGTGTATCTCTTTTTATACTGTCTGTCATGTCCTCAGACTCCTTTGCTGCTTATTTTCATGAATTGAACTTGTAGTACAATTTCATCAGTGTGGCTCACAGGCTCAGGCATGCAAATGACTTTTAGGAGATTCGTGATTTCCCACTGGCTTTGCTGGCTGCAAGTTGGTGGCCTCAGACAAGTATTTGATCTTGCCTAATTCCATCTTCATTAATATGAGGGTTGAAGTGAATGATCTCAAAGTTCCTCTAGAGTGAACATTGTGGGACTGAAAGAAAAAAAAAAGTAGTTATACAGACTGGAACTACCTTTACTGGTTCCTAAAATGCTATCCATTATTCAACTGTTTGAAAGGAGAGCTGATGTATAGACCTTGGACAAATAACTACAGTCAAGCCAAGTCCACCACACTGCCCTTGCTAGCATGAAATTATTCTTGAAGGCAAAATATTGTGGCCTTTGTAGCCAGCAGCTTGATTTGGAGAAGTACAGTCCTCTTTAGGCTGTAGTAACTGATGAGCCCTCTGTATAGATACAGACAGGGCCATGGTTATACACCTCAGCTACACTGGAGGGTAGCTCTTGGTTCAAAGGTAGGAAAGCAAACACTCAAAACAAATGATTGTCATTAAACCTAAGTGTTACCATAATTGCAGAGATTTGCCTCACATACCTGACCGATTTAGCAGATGACAACAGAAAATATGGACTCTTTTTTTTTTTAATTAAAGTTTTTAAACTGAATGTGCCATACGTGGAAAACATCTTTATACATGCAAACTCTGTACATACACTTCCAAAGAAAAGGTTTTGCTACAGGTTCCAGTCCTTTATAAATTATAAACTGTGGCTAATAGTTTCTTTGGATAGCTTCTCCCCAAGTAGCATGTGCGTATTTGAGTAACTAGATGTGTTCACAGCGATGTAAACTGTGTGTACTTACTGTGTGCTCTGCCTCTGACATGTCTAGTTAGTCAAATTACTCCCTATCAACTCATACAAACACAGTCCTTAATGGCTGCATTATTGACAAATATGTAGATTACAAATTAAATGAGCATTTCTCTCGTTCTGACCTTTCTTAATGCCTGACTCCTGCATTCTGTCTTTATTGTTAGAAAGGCAAGGTGCTTTATGTGCCATGGTTTGTTTTGTATCTCAGTGGGGCTTTCTCTACCTCTTCTATGTATAGGCTAAATTTCTAAAAGTAGAATTGATTGAATGTTTACAGATCTTTACCAGAACATGCATATCAATATGAACATCTGCACAGCAGGTGGCGTTAGCTCATTATCTCCTACCCAGGGCTATCGAAATTTTGTGGGTTTTTTATGTGTTTGAATGTTTTTCACCTGCATGTGTGCATGTGTATGAGTGGTACCCTCAGAGGCCAGAAGAGGGCACTAGTTCTTCTGGAACTGGAGTTACTGGTGGTTTTAAGCCACCATGTGGATGCTGAGAATTGAACCCAGGTCCTCTGCAAGAGCAAACAGTACTATTCACCAATGAGCTATCTCTCCAGCCTAAAATGTTAGGTTTTGCTCCCTTGATGAAGGAAGAAAGTTTTAACTTATGTTTTTAAAAGCATTGATGTCAAAGTCATGTTTTCTTCATACACCTTAGTCCATATTGTCAGTTTTGTATATGTGTAAATTTTCAGTGAGTATTTTTGCCCATTTTTAATTTGATGACAATATCATTTCATATATTGAGAAATTAGTTTTCTACCATGCATGATGTATGTGACTATGTATTTGGCTTGTCTCTCCACTTTGTTCATAGAGAATATTTTCTAAGAATTTTGAAAGTCCATATGATTAAATTTAGAAACGTTTCCTGCTTATTCCTTCAGAGATATGCTTTTATAAGATTCCATTTATAAAAATTTCCCATTCTAGTGTGATATATTTGAAACTCGTTTCTGTTGTAGAACATTGAGAGTCTTCTGATTGTAGTGCTTAATCCACTTGAACTTCACGGTAGAGGAAGGGGTTTGATGGGGAACCAGTTTTATTTCTTCTTCCTGGTCAATGATATCATTGCCACTAGGGGAATGACTCAACTTCACCGTTTTAAATGTCACACCAAGACAGCCACATCTTGCAGGTCTTTTTCTGACCTCTCTGTACCTGTGTCTTTTTTTTTTCTTTCTCTAATTCCAGCATGTTTGAGGTCCTGTAATTTTATTCTATTTGTCCTTATTAAAATTTTTAATTAAAATTAATTACATTATTTTCACCCCCTTTTCTCCATCCCCTCACACATGTCTTCTTCCTTATCTCCTCTCAAATTGATGTCCTTTTTTGATTATTATTGTTTTACACACACTCACGCATGTGAGTTTGACATGCGTGCGTGTGTGTGTGTGTGTGTGTGTGTGTGCACAAATACATAAATGCAACCAACACCAATGATGCAACCAACACCAATGAGACCGTTTAATGTGACTGATGTCAGAACTGACTACCAATTAGAGAACGGGTTCCTTGAGGAAGCTGACTCTTACTCTCAGTCATCGTTAGTTGGTAATTAGTTGCCGATAGTTCTTTGTTAGGGCTGGGACCCTGTAAGACTTCCCTCTTCCACACTGTGATATCAGGTCATGTTTAGGCAGCTGTGTTATAGAAGTACCATGGGAGAAGCTTCCTTGTGTTTTCTAGGAGACACACTCCCACAGCTGATGCTCTGGCCCTCTGCCTCTTACAATCTTTCCTCACCTGCTTCTGGCTTTACACGCAGAAGTTCTGTTGTATGTATACCCCTTGGGCTGAGGTCCATACAGCAATCCCCCTGATCTCTGTATTGTGACCTACTGTGGTTCTCTGTAATGTCTCAGTTTGCTGAAAAGAGAGGCTGCTTTGATGACCGGTTGGTTGGGTGTGGGGAGTATGGGGGGGCGGGCAGGGTAGGTGCGCATACCTCTGGGCATAAGGATCAGTTTTAGAATGCAGTTACATAGTTTTATTAATTCTTTAAGAATTTCAGGCATTGTATTTTGGTCATATTCACCCCTCCCCCAGTTCCTCCCAGACCCACCTCCCCCCCATTCCATGCCCACTCAACTTTGTGTCTTCTCTTCTTTTAATCCCAACCAGTTTAGTTTGGTGCTGATTTTGTACTCTTGGGGGTATCCATCCACCGAGTCTGTTCCTCACAACATTAACGAAAGCTCCCTCTCCCAGCAGCTATCAACCCCGACGTTGCGTCCAGTTGTGGACCAAGCTGGAGAGCAGCCCTGTGCTTCTGCTTCCCGCACTGTGTGGGGATCTTTATGGATGTACTTCTGCTCCATTTTCTCCACTAACATCAGAACTATTGGCAGCGATACTATCACCAAAAAAGAATTAGCTTTCTCCATTATATTGAGTGTGCACAAAACTAAAGATAAATATGATTTAAAAATACCATCTAGAATGATATTTTAAATGTGTTCTCTAGAATTCTCATTTCTGTGGTAATATGCTATAAATAAGGCCTTGTCGAGCCTATTCACATGCATATCTGTAGGCAATCAACCAGAAAACCGTTAGCATTTGCTTGTGTACTGTATCTTACTATTCATGGCTCATTACAGAGTTTGGGTTGCCCCATCTGGCTGATTTCATAGAAAGGGCTGGGGTCTGGTGGCAGTTAGAGAACTATTCATTCTCTGAGGTAAATCTTGCTGAGCAGAAAGCTGAAGTTTTAGGGTAGGTTCCAAGAGTCAGTTCTGACCTTATAGTTGGAGAATGTGGAAAATAAAATCTTCCTTTAGCTAAATGTTAAAAGTAGAGGGATCTTCCTTGAGCTATTGGCTATTTTCCAACAGAAGATGAGCTTTTAATAACAGAAATGTATCTTTTCATTTTCCTCAGATCTGTACTTAAACAGGGTCTGAGACTGGCCCTGCTGTGAAATCTCCTTATTTGTACATGCTAGAGTGCAAAGGCAAGGCTTTACTATTTATATAGACAGAAAATCAGTAAGATTCCTCTCCGCCTTCCATATGTTTAATGGGAGAGGGGCGCTTTAGCTTCTAATTTTAAACTGAGTTTGAAGTCGAGGGTTGGCACAATATAGATCCAACCTGTCTCAGAAAGACCTCTGCAGCCTCATCCCAAGAATCTACCCTCAGATACTGAGGTGGTGAATCTCACCTAACCTGATGGGGTCTTTGGCCTGTCGCTTTTTACTCAATAAATAGCATAGGTGGTTGTTTGTCCCAGACTCCAGCCAGAGAAGCACTGTGGCATCATTACACAAAGGTGTCTACCTGGGACTGGAGTGATGGCCCAGCGGTTAAGAACATTTGCTGTTGTTTCAGAGGATCTGAGTTGAGATCCCAGAAGCCACATTAGGAGGCTCACAACTACCTAGGACTCCAGTTCCAGAGCATCTGATGCCCTCTTCTGTCCCCTACAGGCACCTAATACGACACAACCACATGAAGACACACATAGACACACAATTAAAATTAAATCTTTAAAAAATTTTGTATTTGTTTTCATTTTATGCCCATTGGTGTTTTGCCTGTGTGTCTGTGTGAAGGTGCCGGAACCCCTGAAGCTGGAGTTATAGACAGTGGTGAGCTGCCATGTGGGTGTTGGCAATTAAATGCAGGTGACTGGATGAGCAGGCAGTGCTCTTAACCTCTGAGTCAGTTTTCCAACTCCAAAATAAATCTTTTTAGAAAAATGTATACCATATATTCTGTTATCTTAATTCAAATATTAAAAAGACTTCAATCCAGCTAACTTGAGATAGCAAGTGGACCAGCTATTAATATTGAAAATAAACACCTTTCCCCCATCCCATAATGCTTGGCTGTGAGGAACAGTGGCGGGTGGCACATAGGGATTGGTGTAGATTTTGGGTTGTCTTTCCCCCAGCACAGAGTAAAGAACTGACCACTCGAAGGCAGCATGACACCATTTGTCTCTGTAAGTGCTCTTCACAACTAGGAAGGGACAGAGGGACAGCGCCAGCCAAAGGACAGCATCTGTAGCTAGTGCTTGCAGTAAGGACACGGGTAAATACCTCAAGGATGCATGAAGAGATGGTAGAATACCAGAGGGACCACAAATGAAATGTGCCCAAGATCTTTATTCAAACTTGATTGGGTCCATGATCAATCCTTTCTAGAAAGAGATGATAGGATAAGGCTTAGCGCTGTCTAAGTGTGAAAGCGAGGAATCACCCCTGCATTCAAAGGATATTTGGGGAACACGTGCCCCTTCATGCCTTCCTATTTACTTAGATTCTTTGTAGAGAAACTGGCTGGGTGTGGTCTCATCTGCATACTTTTATCTTTTTCATGGCCTCTTCCTTACTTATATTGACTGTTCCAAGTATGCTTTTTAGCAGTGTGCTTTTCATGCACATAACATAAAATTTACCATCTTAACTATTTAAAGTATAAGTTTCAGTGGCATTAGGAATGTGTGTGTGCGCACGCATGTGTGCATATGCAATGTGTGTGTGCACGTAATTGTGGAACAGGATTAGAAATTGTCAGGATGTCCTCCTTCATTACTTTCTACTATTTTGTTTTGGTTTTGTGGTTTTCTTGTTGTTGTTTAAATGTCGAGTTTCTCTTGTGTAGCCCTGGCTGTCCTTGAACTCCCTCCATAGACCAGGCTGATCTTGAACTCACAGAGATCTGCCAGCCTTTACCTCCTGCTGGGATGGAAGGTGTGCGCCACCACCACTCATGTTTCTATCTTATTTTTTTAAGACAAGATCCCTCATTGAACCCCACATTCACCAGTTTAGCTACACTGCTTGGTCCCAGAGCCCGAGATCTGCCTGTCTCACCTCCCCATCACTGGAGTTCCACGATCATGCCACCATGCCTGGCTTTCTCTTTGGGGTCTAAGAATCCGAACTCAGATCCTTCTGTTTGCACAGTAAGCACTTTACTTCAGAGCCATCTCCTCAGCCTGAAAAAAACCCAGAAAAACTTGGGCTCAGAATCCATTTAACCAAAGCCTTGCCCCCACACCTATCAATCAAGATTGACTTTTCTATCACTCTGTGTTTGACTACTTCAGTTAATGTAAGTAAAATAATAAGGCGTTAGATTTTGTATGTGTGACTGTTTATTTCACTTAGCACAATGTCTCTAAGATCCATCCATATTGTGGAATGTATGAGAACTCATTCCCTTTGAAGGCACAGTTACACTATACTGTGTGTTGTATTAGTTACTTTTGGATTTCTATAACAGAATATGTGACAAATAAGTTTAAAAAAAGGATTTATTTTGCTTGATAGTGGTGGTCACACACACCTTTAATCCCAGCACTTGGGAGGCAGAGGCAGGTGGATTTCTGAGTTCGAAGCCAGCCTGGTCTACAAAGTGAGTTCCAGGACAGCCAGGGCTACACAGAGAAACACTGTCTCAAAAAAACCAGAAAGAAAAAAAAAGAGAGAGAGAGAAAAAAGAAACACATTGCAGCAATTGATAGGTCATCCCCACACCCGACCTATGTGGACTTGTTGAGCACTGTGTGTGAGCTTTCTCAACAGTGCTTCTTAAAGGCTTCCCTAGAAAACACTCTGGAGTCGGGGTGTCGACAAAAACTTGGTGGATCTACTTTTTACATATGTGCTGGCTAGAGTCACTTGTAGCTGTGGTTGTATAGATAAGCATTTAGTTAAAACTTTGCTATAGTGTGTGTGTGTGTGTGTGTGTGTGTCCATAAGGTTTACATAACCACTTTTACTTTTTTTCCTCTTTCTTACTTTTTATTAGATATTTTCTTGATTTATATCTCAAATGTTATCCCCTTTCCTGGTTTCCCCTCCTAAAACACCCTATCCTATTACCCCACTCCTCCTGCTCACCAGCCCACCCACTCCCGCTTCCCTGTCCTGATATTCCCCTATACTGGCCTCTCCTCCCTTTGATGTCCAACAAGGCCATCCTTTGCTACATATGTAGCTGGAGCCATGGGTCCCTCTATGTGTACTCTTTGGTTGGTAGTTTAGTCCCTAGGAGCTCTGGGGGTACTGGTTGGTTTATATTATTATTCCTCCTATGGGGCTGAAAGCTCCTTCAGCTCCTTGGGTCCTTTCTCTAGCTCCTCCATTAGGCACCTCATGCTCAGTCCAATGGTTGGCTGTAGCATCTACCTCTGTATTTGTCAGGTACTAGCAGAGCCTCTCAGGAGACAGCTATATCAGGCTCCGTCAGCAACCGCTTGTTGGCATCTACATTAGTGTCTGGGTTTGGTGACAGTATCTGGGATGGATCCCCAGGTGGGGCAATCTCTGGATGGTCTTTCTTTCTGTCTCTGCTCCACACTTTGTCTCTGTATCTCCTTCCTTCTTTGATCCCCTTCTAAGAAGGACGAAAGTATCCATACTTTGGTCTTCCTTCTTTTTGAGCTTCGTTTGGTCTGTGAATTGTATCCTGGGTATTCCAAGCTTCTGGGCTAATATCCACGTATCAGTGAGTGCACACTGTGTGTGTTCTTTTGTGATTGGGTCACCTCACTCAGAAAGATATTTTCTAGTTCCATCCCTTTGCCTAAAAATTTCATTAATTCATTGTTTTTAAGAGCTAAGTAGTATTCCATTGTGTAAATGTACCACATTTTCTGTGTCCATTCCTCCGTTGAGGAACATCTGGGTTCTTTCCCAGCTTCTGGCTGCTATGAACATAGTGGAGCATGTGTCCTATTACATGTTGGAGAATCTCTGGGTAGGTGCCCAGGAGTGGTACAGCTGGGTCCTCCAGTAGTACTATGTCCAATTTTACTTTTTAAATTATTTTATTTTCATATTTAGGGATTACTCTATTGGTCTTAGAGAAGATAATGAAAAATATGCTAGGATAAAGCTGAGAATAGTAATTAAAACAACAAGATGCATACATTAGAAAGTATAAAACTTCTACATCAGGTTGTTAGGTTTTTGTTTTTTACTTTTTTGTTTTGTTTTGTCTTGTTTTTTGTTTTTTGTTTTTTTTTTTTAGAAATGCTTTGAGAGGTTCCTTTAAGCTTTATTAAAGTATGTAATCAATGATTGGAGACTGTATGCAGCACAATCTAAGCGTAAATCATGAGATCTGATATGCAAATGCAGCATGAAATAATTGCCACAGCCAAGCTAATTAGCAGTCCTTCACTTCTGCCACTAGCATGCTTTGAGCCTTGACCTGAATAAACAAGATGGCATCCATATCCAAATACCATCGCAAACCATTTCTTACCTTGAGAAATGGCTGAAGATTATTGACAGTCACTATTGACCTACTGAACATACAATGTCATCATTTTTATCCTCAAAGGACCACCAGGAAACTTGCTTCTAATCCACAAAGTACCCTAGTTGATTTCAGTATGCATACAACAGACTTAACCTGTTTTACCAAAGCATTCAATGGTGAAAATTTAGCTGATGACTCATTAAAAATGACCATGAAAGCATTGAGTATGCCTAGCATATAATCAGGAAATGAAAGATATAATTTCATTAAAATTTGCTTGACTACCGTGCGTTTTCAGAAGCAGACTTGATGTGGAACCTGATTCATGCATATAACCTGATGCATGCATACAGCTCAGTCCACAGTCCACACTGGGAGGGGTGGTGGTTTTAACCGCCTATCCACCATGGCGTAGCAAGTAGGCCTGTGTTATGCACTGACTGCTTACACAGTCACAGCAGGCACTCTGGTCCTTTTACCTTATTTCTGGCATAAGAAACCTTTACCTGTGGGAAAGGAAATTGTTGTCGTTGCTGAGGGGGACTTCAACGAGAAGTTTGGGCAAAGAAGAGACATTGTACACCTTAGCAAAGCTCATCTCCTACGTGTCTCCTGGAATCCCTGTGGTTAATGGAAACCTGAAAACCCACATTCTGAGTGGATCTCAGGAAAAAGCTGGTTAGGTTCTCACACTCATTCTCTAAGCGATGATTTCAGTAATGAGCCATGCTGATGTGGGGAAATAAATGTGGAGGTCCCAGCAAAGAGTGCCTGATGCTCTCTGAGCTTGTCACCAGTCCTATAGTGTAGTCTTGTGTGCTCAGAAAGAGCTGACATCTATCAGCACTGCATGTATTGTAATACACTCATAGTAATGTAGCGATCCTGTTAACATATGACCTTTGCGGGGAGGGATATGGAGTCCAGATGTGGTCAATGTAAAACACAATTTCCCCCTCCCCCAGCTGTCATCTCCTCCTAGCCTGAGGACTCTGGAAAGATGTTTGAGTAGACTTGGGGGAATGACCATGGCACAGGTATGAGGTGACACGCCCTCATTTATTTCATACCATTCAGATAGCAAGTTGGGGTAAACTGCATGATGGCCTTTCCCATCAGTGTAGATGAGAAGACCTCCAGGCTCAGTCAGGCTGAATTATTTGGCAGGCAGTACTTTCACAACAGTGTGTTTCCAAGCGAGCACCATTTGCAAAGTGCCTCTTGTGCCAGGCCACCTTGATACCCAGCAAGTCACATAGAGAGAAGAGGCCTTAGCGTGTGCTCATTTCTGGCGGAGGCATGGCAAACATGGAGGAGGGGTGCCACAACCAAAGGCCAGTGAGGAAAACAAGTCTCAGGCTGGGCGTCCACGAAGAGACGATCTTGGAGACTTGGAGATGCAGAGTGCCTTATCTTCCCGAAAGGAATCTCTCCCGAGTGGAAGTGGCTGATGGGTCTATGCAATCATGGTCTTTGGGAAAGGTATTCAAAGTGTAAAGAAATGTCCATGTACTTGGAATGCCTGCATCTCCGGCTGCAGAGAGGCAGGCCTTTGTGGGGGATGATGTTGAGAGGAGGAATGCTTGATATGAAGAGAATCTCCAGTCCGGGGGGTGAAAGCCAAGGTAGAAGGAACTGAGCTCTTAACTCTGACGTGATGTGTGGCTTTTCTTCACCCCTGGGAAAGGTGATATAAATTGCTTTTGGTTTTTTTTCTCTAGATCCCCAAATAATTTTTTAAAGAAAGAAAAGATAAGACTTTTAAGGTAGCTCACTACCTTTTGGCTTTGGGCCCCAAACCCTCCCAAACTAACAGTGATATGGTTCTATGCTCCAGACGACCTGGCTGCCAGGCACTTCTAGCAACAGCAGTGAAGGACAGTGCCCTTCTGTGTCATACAGTGCCACAAGCAGATTGGGGGAGGGGGAACTGGTATGATTTGCAGCCAACTAACCAAGACGGTAGACTTGCTGTGACTTTTATTATAAGATAATTTTAGTACTCTTCCCCCACTGTGATAAGTGACCTATTTTTCCTCTTAGAGTTTTAAAAACTCTAATCTTTTTTTTTTAAATGTGTTCAAACTAGCTAAGCCATAAAAACAATTTTATAACATTTTCCCTTTAGAGAAAACATCTCTGGAAGGGACACAATAAATTCCTTTACCTGTTAGTAGTTGACCTTGAAATAGAATGTATTTCCCCTAGAGTCTAAAAGTCGATAGAGTTGTTCTTGCTAGCACAGTGATAGAACCAAAAACATTTACATTAAACAAACTGGCTCCCATGATCCTCCTCCTACCTGCATCAGGTGTATGCAAAGCAGGTAGGCTGAGAAGTGAAGTGTTGGGTAATGAGGCAGTGGGGAGAACGGGTAATATCTTGATCAGGAGGCTTATCTTCTTAATTGATCATACCTAATGGGCCATTGCACTCCATGCTTAATTTTGGGGAAGAGTGACTTTTAAATTGATTTTTGGCATCTAACATTTTAAAACTTCCACCAGTTCTCCTTCCCCCTCACCCCACTTCCTTGCCCTGGATTTTCTTTTCATTTCCAGAGATCCTGGAAATGGTTACAGATGCTGGTTTTTGTGACCATGTGCTTTCCAGCCCTTCCAGAGTTGGCAAGTGTGTCTTTACAGCAGTGTGAGTGTGTGGTGGAGTGTTGGGACAGTGGGCAGCCAGATCCTCCTACTCCCCGTAGAGTAAAGGTGTTCAAATCATAGGAAGCTGGAGAGCCAGGGAAAACACAGGTCTTTTCCAGCTTGTCAGGAGCTAGGGAAAAGCTCAGGACAATGAAGTGAGCCATTGTTGCATCTGTATCACAGATTTCTCTTCTAGACTGTTTCTGCTAATGCTCCTTCAGAAGATTCTAGCACTATACTTAATTAATAATGGAATTTACTTATCCAGGGTGCTGTTCCATCACATACTTGTGTGGTACGAGCTCTAACCTGGAATCCCCCACATCCTGCTGAGCAACATTTCCCATCCAGATGATCCCCAGCTTTCAATCATAGTCTGCAGTGCCACACGCGGGTTGCTGAGGTATCAGAAGCAAGGGGTTTCCCAGTCATTGTGATTTCATGTTCCATAATCTATTCTTGGCCACTGGTGTGTCTGCTCACAGGTATGACCTTCCCCTGTGATGGATGTATACATCACAGTTGACACATGCTCCAAGTCTGTAACGTAATAGGGAATTGACCAGGATCACTAACCCCTTCCAAGTACCCTCATGGAGGAAGGCTTGCCCAAATGGGCTATACTCCCATATCCTTGAGTGCCCATGCTGACCTTGGGCCTTGCATCCAGTCTCTCACACTCTTGGCTCTTCTGGAGCGGGAAGTGAGAAGCTATCAATAAATTTCACATTTGTGAATGTACTCATCTGTCCACTAGGGATTATGTACATGGAGTGCTACCATTTTTATTTTTATTTTTTTATTATTATTATTTTTTTTTGTCTACTAGTCAAATGCTCTGTTCAATTCTACCCTATGTGCTGGATTTCAAAATTCTTTGTCTGTATCTTAAAGTCAAGCCCATGTAGAAAATTTTGGACCAGACTAGGAATAGTGAAGTCAAGGTTATCCTTATTCAACAATCTTGCCTTGAAAAGGGTAGTTACTGTTCCTAGAGACACAGGAGCTGTGTTGTGCTTATCTGGTAATATACAAGGGCAATTTATTAGCTTAGTGAGAAGGGTAGGAGGTCATCATGCTTCTTGAAATATTAGCAGAGAGGCCTGGCACCAAAAGGAAAGAGGTTGTATGCTGGACACCTCCTCCAAGAGTTAAATCACCATGGAGCAAATATTGTAAGCGACCTCTTCAACTTGGTCCTCAACTCCCATGCCTGTGAGTACAACCCCAAGTGGGGAATGTGGCTTTGTAGCAATTTGGGGATTGATGGACAGTAACTGTATGTGAGGGGTTCCCTAGAGCAATGCTGAGGGGTGACAACAATATTATCTCTCCCCAAACCCTGAAGTAGCTCCATCTTCCTCTATATCTGCCTCAAACCTGAATAACTTCCTGGAACTTCTATAAAGTCTGGATCTGCTGTGCAGAATGGGTTCAGACCACCCAGACGACTCATTTGGCTATGACTCCATTTGCCCTCTGAACTTAGGCTCCCCTAACTCCCATTACCTCCCAAAACGGTGAACCGTTTTCCTTTCTCTCCTCTGGCTTCCAGAAGCCTGCTTGTCTGTTGTTGCAGGCCGGGCAGATGTTCCAGATGAGCACACCTCTAGAATAACCATGGTCAAATATGTCTCCGTTTAGGTTTGTTCTGTGATTCTGTGATTCTCTGTGTCCACAAAGCTCTTTAGTAACTATTTCTGTTTCTCTTTCCCTACCAAGTGTGCTTAGTAATCTTCTTAAAAGATTTTGAATGTCTTTTGATTAACAATGTTCTGCACATCACTAGCAAGATGTTGTTGTGCCCCACCCCCCAACTCCCAACCTGTGATCTATATTAAAGAAATCAGCTAGCATAACCTTGGAATACTGGTGAAGGCCTTCCTCTTCCCTCCCATCCTCTCTCTCCCTCCCTTTCCTTCTCCTCCTTTCCTCTCTCCTCCCCTCCTGTCCCTCTTCTTTTGCTAACTACTCCTAGACTTTCTTAGCCAAGCCGGAATCTGCCTGCTGTTTTCAACCTTCTGCTCTGATATTTGCAAGCAATTAGCAAAGCATGTTTAGAGTTGAATTGTTACAGAGGCACATTCCACTGTGACTCTCTGCAATTAGGATACACTCTCTGCGTCTTCAAGAACTCTGAGAATCAGTCTTCTGATTTAGAAGGATGGAGCCCTGTATTTTATTATGAATAAAGACAGTGACTGGCGTTGACTTAGCTAGCAGAATACACCAACTCCATCCTGTGATTTCAACATTTACATTTTATAGGGTTTTGTTGTTGTTTCATGCTCAGATTATCATCCTAAAATGTAACATTAAAAATAAGTTGTGGCCTGGGAAGTTAGCTCAGTTGGTAAAGTGCTTGTCAGACAAGCGTGAGACATGATGGTCACACCTAGAAGCCATATTTAATAAAGCAGAGCAAGGTGTGTGCACACTTGTAATCCCAGGACGGGGGCATTAGAATTAGACAGGTCCCTGGGGCTTGAGGGCTAGCCAGCCTACCACATTGATAATCTGGAGGCCAATGCTAAGAGCCTGTCTTAAAGAACACTGAGGAATGAGTCTTTAGATTGACTGTTCCCCTAATCCCCATACCAACACATAAGAACCCTTATAAATACACACATGGATACACACACACACACACACACACACACACACACACACACAAACACACACTCTCTCACACACACATCCATCCACAAAATAATTTGTGGTGTTCAGATGTCGTTCGGTGTAGATCACCTGCCTACCATGTACAGAGTTCTGGCTTCCAGGCAAAATAGCAACAGCAGTTTGTAACTATGACCTCAGTTGTATAGTGTTTATAGCAGTGATGCTGTTCAGTTGTACAAACTAGCAATTTAATGCCAGACTATCTTTTTGTTTTTGTTTTTGTTTTTGTTTTGAGACAGGGTTTCTCTGTGTAGCCCTGGCTGTCCTGGAACTCACTCTGTAGACCAGGCTGGCCTTGAACTCAGAAATCCATCTGACTCTACCTCCCAAGTGCTGGGATTAAAGGTGTGCGCCACCACTGCCCGGCCCAGACTATCTTTTGATGTAAGAAACTGTCACTGTTACTTGATTGCTATTAGCAGTGACATGGAACTCTCGAGAATATTTTTAGAAGACAGTATTTTTCTCCCAGTCAAACTTAATATATTTCACGGAGCAACTTTTCTACAAAATCATTTGGCTGGCTCTGAAGTTTGATAGGTCAGAAAATAGAGAGGGAGGCTGAGTCCGGCTTGGAGTTCTCTAGGTGTCCAGATGATTCAGGTTGATAAAGGTGGACAGACTGACTGAGCAGAGTCCAGAAGACATGGCATCAGGGGAGCAGCCTCATGAGCAGGTGCTGGGCCTCAGACACCAAAACTCAGGCCGGTGTCTAAGCTGGGTGTGTGGCTACCAGCATCTGCAAATTTGACTGTCACTGGTTCATCACTTAATAAATTTGGGCTCCTGTAATAAGTAGACTATGTGTCTTAAACAATAGAAAAAATTTTCATGTCCCTGGGAAGTAAAATAAACCCCAAACCAATGTGCCAACATGGGGTGGCTTTGCAGAGGACTTTCCTGTATCCGTGAGCATCGGGTGTTGATCTTCAGGTCTTCTTTATTAGGGCGCTAACCCCGTCATACAAGCTTCATCCACATAAACTTGCCACTTTTGAAAGGCCCCTCCTCTAAATTTCATACTGGGGACTAGCAGTTCAACCCAGGAATTTGAGAAGGCATAAGCATTTACACCATGAGTTTTAATGCTGCAACAGGCCAGTAATTGCAGTGAGCTATGGGGCTGGGCTCAGTAGAGATGGTCTTCATATCAGCCATTTTAGGAACTCTTTCTGTGTGTGTCCGCAGAATATTAGCTTTCCAGAAAGAGATTTCATACAGTTGATGTCACATGTGCCTCTTGATGACCCTATGAAGAAGGTGCAATGGTTTTATCTGCCATTTTACAAAGTGAGGCCTGGTACTTTAATGGCTCTGGTATAAAGTCTAATGCTGGGTAAAATAACATGCTCAGTGTGGACAAACTAGTGAGCTTAGGCCTTGCCTCATGTCCTGTGTTCCCACCCTTCTCCATGGCTCTGCTTACCTCATCAGCTCTGATTCTTCAGAGACACGGTCTTCTCTTGGCCAAAAGCATGGCGGGCCCAGAGCTTGGGCTGCACCTCCGAACATTCGAGGATTAGAACGGGCAGGCCGGGTGCACCTTCTTCAGCTCCACGTACCGGTGCAGGATGAAATTCCTCGCACCCTGGCTGCCCGGGGAATGCTGGTATAAGTGAACGTGAATCTCACACAGCCCCTGCCTTACACCAACCACTCGGCTACCAACGGCAATCGCCATCTTTGCTAGCAAAGGAACGCCCTCCTAGCCACAATTTATTTTTGTGGTAGGTAATGTTTGAGCTGAACAGCAAGGCTATAACTGTGTGAGGCATTTTTTTTGGGGGGGGGGGGTTGAGTTCTAGGAATATTTGATTCCTTTGCAGAGGTGACCTGAGCACAGTCCTCCCAGAGACTGTATAAAACACTGGGTGGGAACACAGCCACCTCTGTTCCTCATCTGTTAATAGGGAATGTAGAAAGAACCCCTATGATGGTGTACTGGTTGATCGTAACACTGGTTTTTCCTTTGTCTGAGAATCTTAGCCATTCCTCCTCCTCCTCTTCCTCTTCTTCCTCCTCTTCTCCTCTTCTTCCTCCTTCTCTTCTCCTTTAAAAAAATTTTTTTAACTAATTTATTTTTATTTTATGTGCATTGGTATTTGCCTGCATGTGCGAGGGCGTCAGAGCTCCTGGAACTGAAGTTACAGACAGTTGTGAGCTTCTATGTGGGTGCTGGGACTTGAACATAGGTCTTCTGGAAGAGCAGCCAGTGCTCTTGACCGCTGGGCCATCTCTCCAGTCCCTTCACATCTCTTCCAAATATAATCTGATTCTTCCAGTAGAAAAAATGGATATTCTGAAACAGTATTGGAAGTACGTGGCAGGTGAATATTATGGCACTGAGACACTTCTATAGCTTGTCCATGTGCCTGTATATGTGAAGTGACCATCATGAAAACTAGCTTACCAGTAACCTATGTTCTGTATATTTACTTTACAGTGTAATCTTTTTCCCTCTCCAAGGTATAGCAAGTTAATAGAAATCATTGTATTACCCTTCAAACCCACTGTTTTGGAAGCCAGTATTTATGACAGATTTTTTTTTCTAGGGCAATGTAACACAGTGCATACACACACACACCCCACATACACAACACATACACACACACACACACACACACACACACACAGAGATACACACCTACATCTCCTCACCCCCTAAAGGAAACCCATGACAAACCAAAGTAACAGTTGTACCAAAGTCCCAGTTGGTGAACCAGTGAGTTTCTATTTGGGTTACTAAAGGGACTAGTGGCTGAAGGGTTGCTTACAAGAGCTGGATGTCTCCATAGCAGCTGCATCCCAGAAAGCCCTCCCTAGCATGGGTGAGAGACCCTGGGGTCCTCTGCACAGCTCGCAGACAGGAGATTGTTGTCCAAGAGATCTTGGAGGTACCCCCTCCTATAAAGCTCAGGAAGGGCCTTCAAGAATCTTTAGATTCCATCTCGGTCAGAGTATGACCTGGTGTTTACCCCACTAGTCTCGTGAGCCCCCTCTTTCAATCCTGAGGAGACTGCCATGTGTGTGGGGGGGGATATGGGGCTCATCTGTTTTGGCCTTGCTCTGAGGGTCTGTACACCCCCCCACCTCCACACCCACCCCACTCTCTTTTACAACAGGAGCTAAGACAGGCATCGCTCTTGTGTTCTTGCTGAGCTGTGTGCTGTGCTTTGATATTTTCATATGTGATCTCACTTCATATAACATGTTGTAACATGAACACTGGCCTCACTGTGTCTTCTGGTGTGGAAGCCACATTCAGGAGATGCCCTATGTAATGTGCACAGTACTTACTGTTGAAACCAAAGCTCCAGCTTAGTTCTGTCTCTTTCTGAAAACAATAGTTTCAACCACTGTCCCATGTTCACTGGAGGATTACAACCCTTCCTGAGATTTCTCAAGAAAGGAGAAATTCTTAGGACTACAGTTTATAGGGACATACGCTCTGGACCCTTCCTTTTGTTAAAAGCTGCCCCACCCCCTGATGGCCCTTTAGAGCCAAACAACAACTGTGACGTCAGTTATAACTATTAGCCTGACTTATTGAATGTCTCGGGGAAATGATTTTGCTCTACTTTCACTGTTTTAATCATTTACAGTAATTTTATTATATAACTGGATTCCTCAATGGAGTGCTTTTTTTTTTTTAACATCAAAGAACCTGAAATGGCTTTGATGACTCATGGATGACCTGTGTATCTTCAGGGTAGAATGGTTTCAACAGAGATTTCCCAACATTTGCTTGTGTTATGCTCTTTCGTTTTGTGTCACGGTGACAAAAATGACTTAGCAGAGGCAACTCTGCAGAATGGATTAGACTTGCAGAAATCCTCACTCCGTTCTGTCATCAGTGTTCATTTTACAAGTGGCCAGCTGACTACAGTGTCCTCACAGAGCGGTCATAGGCAGCCGGAGTCAGTGCAAGCCAGGAACGCTGAGCGTATTGGAAAAGATTAACGCAGAGCCACCAGTGGAAAGGGTGTCCTGTTTCCTCTGAAGTCTGGGATGTCAGCTGTGACCTTCCATCATCCTGGGATACTGTTGAACTTGCTCAGGACACCCCCTCGTGGTGGGATGCTCCATGCCCCATGAGAGAAAGCGGTAGCAAGCGACTGGGTCTCACTGTCTTCCCGACCTTCAGAGCTCCCAGCAACTGAACCCTCATTTTCTCTTTCTACTTGAAATCTGTAGCTATTACAAGCATAATCAATGCTAAGGAATTTTTTGAGGTGTTGGGGGGGGGGTCGAGGTAGAAACAGAAAATCAAGTGCAATAATTTAATGGCAATTCTATGGGATTTAAAAATCTTTGTCTTTTTATTAAATTACGCGAGTAATTGTGTAATCTATGATGAGGAAAGATATGAATGGATACAGTCCCACAGCCCACAGAGGAAACCCTGGATAGGAATTAGTACAGTCCCTTAGCCCGCGCGGGAAACCCCTATTAGCATTTGGTATATCCTTCTGCTCTTTTTGAATAGCATATAGATTCAAAAGCAAAAGCATGTGTCTTTGTTGGCATTTGTTTTCTCTGGCCCCTGTATGAACATACCACATGTTGGATGACATGATGCAGACTCCCTTAGGTTGTGGTTAGTTATTTCCTTAGGGTTAATCATCGTAAACAGACTGGCTGAATTTTGAGGCTTTTTATATTTATCATGTTACTAAAGCATAGTGTAGCAATATAATTTGATTAAAAGAATTGTCTGTTTTAATTCTTTGTGTATGGGTATTTCATCTGTGTGTATCTGTCACCACAAGTGTGCAGTGACTGAGGAAGCCAGAAGGGGATATGAGATCCTCTGGGACTGAAGGTATAGACAGTTGTTAGTTATCATCTAGTCAATAGAAGAGCCATCAGCACTTTTAACAGCTGAGCCATCTCTCCAGACCATTGGCCATACAATTTTTTTTAAGCTCTGTTTTTATTTTTTTTATTCTCGTAATTGTAAGTATGAATATCATTTGTATGTGCTTGCACACAGAGGCCAGATACCCTGGGACTAGAATCATAGGAAGTTGTAAGCTGCCTAATGTGGGAACTGGGAATGAACTCAAAACCTTCTGGCAAAACAGTAAACACTTTTTGCTTTTGAACTATCTCTCCAGACTCAGATAGTAAAAACTTTAAAGGCATCAATACCTGTCCTTTGAATCAGTCTTTGATGGGAACTGAACAGAAAGTTCTCTATGCCTCAACATCAGCTAATCAGTCAGTGGTTCTCAACCTGTAGGTCACAAGATGTTTGGGGGTCAAACAGCTCTTTCACAAGGTCAGCATCGACCATCGGACATTCAGATATTTACATTATGAGTCCTAATAGTAGCAAAATTACAGTTATGGAGTATCAATGGGAATAATTGTATAGTTCGGGTAACCATGGCGTGAGGAACTGTATCGACGGCTCACAGCATTAGGAAGGCTGAGAACCACTGCTCTAAGCCTTTAAATACTGTCCCTGTCTGTTGCTCTTCCTACTTTACAAATGGAAAGTCGTGTTGGGAGGAAATTGAGTATCTGTTATGTATCTTAAAAAAGCAGTTTCAGGATGTCAGCGGAAACAGTTCCCATTCTTTGAAATTTAAACTAAGTGGAAAATAGTAGTGAAATTTTCCACTGTAAATTCAAGAACAAGTATATAAGCCATAAGAGAGGAGGAGGGAAAATTTATTCCTGTGTTCTATGTTCAGGGAGATGGAAGCCTCGAAGGCTCTGGCCAACAAACCTTCCCTGTGAGGGACATAGGGCAAAGTTGGTGTTCATAGAGGACTCACCCCAGACTTGTTTTCCCTGGATCATAGCCCTTTTTTTATAATGCATCTTATTTAACCACAGTTTGCTAAGTCATCAAAAGGTTGATTCTGTGTAAAGTCTTATCAGAAAATCTTAACCTGTAAGTTAAAAGTTGACCTTTTGAGTTCTAGCCATTTGTCATTTCCCACCGCCACCCCTCGACACCCGTCTGTTCCTTCTTCTCTGTTCACGATTTGGGGTTGTTATTGGAAACTCAGAAATAGTTCGAGCTAAAGAAGAAAATCGCCATCACCCATCGCCTGCTGTGCTGTGGGCAGCAGCACTCTGTCGTTCTTCTGGAAAAAGATCTTGGGATTCTGAATCTTTCAGTAAATGCAAATGCCTACCAATTATTATTGCTGTTTCATTCTGATAGCTGTTCAATTTTTAATTAGTCATGTTTGAAACAAATATTATCCTCCTGATTAATTTTTATGGCACCATTGCTTTTTGTACCACTCCAGTTATTTCCTGGAAGTGATGAGTGGGTTTTTGATAACCAAGAAATGTAATCAAAAGTGGCTTCTTTGGGATCCAGCAAGATGGCTCAGAGGGTCAGCGCGCTCGCCACCAAGCCTGGTGACTTGAATTTAATCCAGGAACCCACATGATAGACGTAGACAACTGAATCCTGAAAGTTGTCTTCTGACCTCTACGCACAGCTGTGGCACCTGTGTTTGCCCCCAGCCCCCTAAATTAATTAATTAATTAATTAAATTATTTTTGTGAAGTAAATTCCTTGTCACCTCTCTTAGTCTTTGGGAGCTAGTTTATTTCCCAGTCAGAGCCATACCTCAGCTTCTGAGTGGTGTCTGCTTGGTTTGAGTGGTGTATAGGAGAGACCTGACTAAATCTCTGCTTTTTATTTTTCTTGTTGGGTTTTAAATTTTTCCTACCCACTGGTAAGTAAAGTGTTCTCTGTGAGTTTCCTTTGTAACCCTGAAAACGACTCCGTATTGACTTCAGAGGCTAAATGACTGAGGCAGCATCTCATGATGCCTTCACAGCTCAGGCTTATCTCCAACTTGAAGCTAGGGTTACAGGGTGTACCACCATGCCCAGCTTCTGGCCCCGAGTTCTTCCTCCTTTGGATCCATGGACCTTCTAGAAAGCTCTTCCCCCGATCTCCCTGTGGGAGACTTTTGGTTTTTCTGTTCCCTTGGCTCTGCTCAGTCAGCAAAACCAAGCTAACAATGAACCAATGAACCAAGAGAGTGATGTGAGCTCCAGACCCCCTTCCCCCACACCACCATTTTTGACTCACAGTGATGCTTATCTTGACAACTGCTGCATCCATTCAATTTCCCCCACACTGTCTTAGGTCCCCCTAATTCGGGATCTCCTTGGCCCCTGGTCTTCCTTGCCCCCCTTCCACTGCAGGTTGAGTGCCACGAGCTTTTTTGCTCATTTTTCCTTGTAGCAGGAAGCGTGATTTTTCTGTAGCCTTTTGCCTCTTGCCTAAGCACGGCAGCTCCTCAAATCCATCATCCTATTTCCTTCTTACACGTTTATTTACCACACACCTCCAGGGCTTTATTATTTGTGACCTGCTTCAAGCTACTTCTTTCCTAGTTGATGAAGCCTGTAAATTCTGCACAGAGATTCAGAGGGCCCCACTGCTACCCTCTCAGTTCTGAAGAGAATATATTTACTGGAAAAGGGGCTTTTATGAGGTCAGGCTAGCAGATAGTTCTTCAAAGAGTGTCACTCTTTGTTCCTTGTGAAGGTCCTAAAAAGTTCTTTTACTGATTGTAGCTCCTAAGAGCATTGTGGGTAGAATATTTTAACACAGTTATTGCCTGGAGACTTGGCCTGGCTTTGAAGCACAGCTTTCCTTATTCCAAGGCTCTTTCTTGTCTTATAGTCTATAGCTGGTATGTATGATCCTAAATGACATAGAGTTACTCAGACATAAATGCACATATATAGTATAGTGATATACATACTATATGTATGAAATGGTACCATGGATCATAGACATTTTGCAATCTTATTACAATGATACGTGTTTAGTGGTTTTATTTGTTTGTTTTAGCTTTTGAAGACAGGGTTTCAGGTGGCTAGAGAGATGTCTCATCTTTTAAGAGCACTGACTGCTCTTCAGAAGACCTGGGTTCAGTTCCCAGTACCCACATGGCAGTTCACAACTGTCTATAACTTCAGTTCCAGACTCTCACACAGGCATACATGCAGGCAAAATCCCAATGAACATAAAATTAAAAGAAAAAAAGGAAAAAAAAGGACAGGATTTCTCTGTGTAGTTCTGGCCTGGCTGACCTAGAATTTGCTCTGTATAGCAGGCTATCCTCAAATTCAGACATCCACCTGCCTCTGCCTCCCAAGTGATGGAATTAAAGGTGTGTGCCTCCACCTCCTGTCTGTGTTTAATTATTATACTTAATCTTGACCAACATAATTTCTAAGAAGCTATTCATTAAACTTTTAAGACCAGACCTTTCTATAGCACAGCCTAGCTTTGAACTCATGATCCTCCTGCCCCCCGCTTCCAAACACGAGGATTATAGATATTTGTCAGCATACCAGATTACAATTGATTTCAGAGACCCTATATCTGAATTTCTGACCAATTCTACATGCGGGGAGAAGACTGCATTTGGCTGAGGTCTAATAAATGATCATTCTTATGTTAGGATTATACAAAGTTTCATCTTTCAAAACAGAAAATATTTTCTACCAGTGATCATTTTTAAAGATTTGAATTTAAAAAACTTTTTAATTTGTGTGTGTGTGTGTGTGTGTGTGTGTGTGTGTGCATGGCTAAAGAATATGTGCACATGTGAATGCAGATGCCCACAAGATCCAGAAGAGGACACTGGATCTCTGAAGCTGACTGGAGTCACAGGTGGTTGTGATGTGTCTCATCAGTGATGGGACTTAAACTCAATTTTGTAAGAGGGCAGCCCTGCTCTTACTTCTGAGCTGTCTCTCCAATGCATCTACCTAACTTGTTTGTTTGTTGTTTGTTTGTTTGTAAGGAGTTCAAAAATAGATCAATAGCATCAAAGAAAAAATAAGCGAATTAAGTAACCACCGGCACGCTAAGCCCTGTTATTGGAAGACTGCTCAAGGACCGCTGGGTTCAAGTGTTAGCACTCCTGCTTTGGGTTAAATGCTGATCATTCCTCCGGCCTACAGAGTGGCTGTGGCGTCCTGCGTGGCAGTGTGCAGATGCAGACAGAGCACTGCACACAGTACTATGTTAGAAAGACAGCCAAGAGAAGCTGTGGGCCCCAGGGCCAGTGTGAATCTTCATGCTAGCCTCCATCCCTCCCCTGACACCCTCGGCCTGCTAGCAGACTCAGCAAGATGTTTCATTGGCTGGGCAGGTTCTGTCAAGTCCTCTGTACCCTTGAGACAGTGGGTCAGTGTGGCACATTCTCAGGAGACTCAAGATGAAGTGAACCACACCTGTGTCCAGGCGTTGGAGGAGACCTCTAGTAGTCAGGATTTGCATTCAACATTGTTTGAAAGAAATAAATGGATGGACTCGGCTCCATCCCTTCTTTCCCGCGGGAGGGGTAACTTTGCTACATCGTTATTGTGAAGGGGTAGGTGGTCCCTCTGGGCAGCCTACCCTTTTCTCTTCCTTTTTTCACCCCACTATTCTTTCTGTCTCCTGGTCACAGGCTTTGCAGTGCATGCTGGTATCTCTCCAGGCAGAACTTGACATTCAAAGGTACTTGATGAAAATCGAGGCGTCTCAGCGAGTTAGTACACCATCTTCCCTTTTTCTGCACCGAGCTTCACCCCGTTTGTGCCTTTTTCATTTAAAGGCTTGTGGTGTTCTGATCTCTGTGGCTGACCTAACCAGATTGCCTGCATTTTCCCATTTACCCCAAGCGTGGATTTAAATCAACCAACACTGAGCGCCTGCAGCTTTGGGAAGCATGCACGTCGTTTGCAGTGGTGAGAGCGAATATTATTAGACCGAGCACTAACTGCATGCGTGCCTCAAATTCCTACTGAATTTTCCATAAATTGGTTTGGAGACTGAGCAGTAATACAGAAGGTTGTGTTGTCTGCATGGTCCTCTAAGAGACGGTCTTCTCTAAAGAGACCCTTCACAAGCAGCTTATGAGCCAGAGTCCTCTGGGAAATAAGTCAGTGTCTTGCACTCCTAAAGATGTTGGATTCACATGGCTGACTTGATACAGATCTAGCACCTCAATAATGAATCCATATAGCAAAGATGGGATCAGGTGTGTTATTCTGGAACTCACTGAGGCCATGTGCTCGTCTGAATGCTGTCACACCAAGGGTAGGTGTCCCGAGATCCCCATTTTGCAAATGAGGAGACTGAGGCACAGAAAGATTCCATAGCTTTCCTGACTCCACATTGTCAATTAGTGACAGTGCTGCAGTTTGCCTCCAGCGTCTAGCCTCTGCAGTCAATCATTGATGTCATGATACTTGTTTACCTTTAAACTCAAGACCCTCAGCTTCATACCACCTTAGTTTAGATTGTTCAGGCCCCAAGAGATGGGACATGTCCCCCGTCATTTGGCTCGGTGTTCGATAGCTGTGCCAACTAAAGCTGTGGCACACACATCCTTTTCGTCTCCCAGACATGGGATTATTTATTTCCTCACTGTCTCCTGCATATGCAGACGTCAGAACCACTGGGAGGCTCCCGGAGGCCTCAGGAAGTGCCTCGCTGTCTAGCTGTCTGCCTCTCTACAGAGGTGCCCCAGCCCTCTGGGGCCGTGTCCAGTGACAAGGTTGAACTCTTCACCTTCCCTTTTTTAGATAACAGCCCCTTTGATCTTCTGTTTAGAACAAGCCCAAATTAGAAAGTTCCTGCCCCATAGATAGACTTAAAAGTTAAATTTGGGGCCAGACCGCATAGCACAGGCCTTTATTTAATCTCACTCTAGAGGCAGAGGCAGGTGGATTTCTGAGAGTTGCGTGAGGTCAGTCAGGTCTTAGAGCTACACTACACAAGGTGTAAGACCTTGTCCTTAAAAAATGTTAAATGCGGTCTTCACGACCAAACCCCATATGGTCATAGCTTGCAGCTGCCCAGCTCTGACAGGTGATTGTCCTTAATTTCTTCCCATGAGTTCTTAACTATTTTCATATTTCCATAGTGGATTTTATAATACATGCAAACCAGAGCGTTCTTCACATCCTCCCACATATCTTGTACACTGAAGAGAAACACAGAGGGGAAGGGTGCTTGCTGTCTGTGCAGAGCTCATCCCTGCCGCTCTACACTCTGCCCTGAACCGTTTTTTTTCAAATCTGCAGAACTTAGATTTGATACTGTGGTCTGGGAATTTTTTTTTTTTATCTCAGTTATAAACAGTGCCTGGTCTGGGATCCTGTTGTTCAATACCTTTTCTTTTTCTTTTCTTTTCTTTTTTAGAAATTAGTGGGTACAAGAACCCAGAGCTTTGCTGATTCTGGATGGTGTCATTTCTCCTTCTGTTTTCCTTATGCTTAAAGGGAAGAAATCCTCTGTTCTCTGTTTCTTGGTTCTTTTTTGTTTGTTTGTTTCTTTTTGAGATAGGGTCTCATTCTGTATCCCAGGTTGACCTGAAGCTTACAATGCAAACCAGACTAGCCTCAAACTCAAAAGAGATCCACCCACTTGTCTATCTCCTGAGGGTTAAGATTAAAGATGTGTGCACCATACCCCACTCTTTTCTTTCTTTTTAGCTTATCAACAAATAATTGGGTATCTGAGGCCTCAGTCAAACTTTTTATTTCTTTTTTCTGTCTTGTTGCATTATAGATAAGGCACAACTATAGTAGTGATTTTTGGAGATTCCACACTGGAGCGGCAAAAGGTTAAGGTTAGAAATTGAAGGCACGTGTTCTTCCCTTCAGTGACTACCTCAAGCCCGCTGTGAGGGGAAGTTCTCCATTTTGAAATTGGAAGTAACCATTCTCCAGACTAGCTAGGCAACTGCACATCAAGCCATGGTGTGTCCTTCTAACCATGGTGGAAGCCCATGAGTTCCCGGCTGTCCCTCATGATAGGAAGCTGAGTGTTGAGTTTTAGTCTACTGCTATGTATTATAATGGTAAGTGCAGGCCCCCAAGGCCCAGTTGCCCCAGAGAAGAAAGAGTCCACACATAGACCCAAGTGATGGGATGTGACCTCACCTCCAAGTTATTTCTGATTGCTGAATAATGATGCCTACAGACTATAGCTGGGCAGAATTGAGAGAGGCGGGACTTGGTATTCCCAGGCTTGGAGACCTTGAAGAGAGAGAAGGTGGGAGAGGAGGAAACAGCCGTGGGTTAAATGAGTCATGAAAGCGCGGGCTGACCAATTAAAGGTAAGAGCAGCCCAGATGGAACATGGCAAATTATAATTTGGAGTTATTAATGGGAAAATAGATTCTAATAGCATAGAGGGTAGATATATCTATCTGCCCACCTCTAGTGCTGATAAAGGTTTATTATCCAGGAACTGAATGGTCAAAGGTGGGGTAGAAACCACAGATTGAGATTAAAATTTTTCAACAACATATTGGTATTCCACGTTGAGCTTTGGGGACCAGTACTTATCATTACGATGCATATCAAAAGACCCAACCTCAACAGCTGAGCTGCCCAGAAACTCTGAGAGAGCGGTACAAGAAAATACTTTGTGGAGTTCCTCATTCACAAATGCCGTCCTCTTGAGTTTTAAGACATTCTCCTTACCCTAACAACATCAAGTAAATAGTCTGATGATCTTAGTTGTTTATTTTTTCGGTTTGGGGAATGGAACCCAAGGATGTATCAGTACTGTGCAAGTAAATACTCCACCAATGAGATACACCCTCAGCTCCTCTGATTATATCATTTAACTGATTATTGATGTTCAGAATGGTTTCAAGCGTTTCAGAAGTACATTGTTGGAATTTGTCTGCAGTCCACAAAACAGTGTGAGCAAAACACAAAGCTCTTATGTTCTTAATCTTGTCCTCTGTCGGGTTCGCAAATCCTGGTATTTAATAACATATTGGGCCGGCCAGTGGGGCCCAATCCCAGTATTTGGGAGGCAGAGGCAAGTGGATCTCTGTGAGTTTGAGGCCAGACTGGTTTACAGAGGTTCAGGACAGCTAAGGATACACAGGGAAACACTGTCTCAGGTTACAAAAACAAAAAAACAAACAAACAAACAAAAAAACCCTAAACTAAACCAAACCAAAGCAACCACACAACAGTGTTAGAAACAAACAGATCAGGATTCTATTGAAAAGGTAGTTAAAACAGCTCATAGTTTGTTTTTGCTTTTTGTTTGTTTAGATTTGTTTGTTTGTTTTATTTTAATGGAAACTGCAGTGAAATTGCGCATGTGGTGGTTGTGATGATGATAGGGAAGAGTGGGTAAGAGGGTGGGTGTGGATGTGGGTGTGTGCACGTTGTACACTTGTAAGCCACAGTAAAAACTTTCTGAGATATTTGGAGAGGATATCGCCACTCACACCTCCCCAAGGCCATCTCCTGCATGGAGGTAAGCGTTCCTGAGATACTTACTGTCTGTGCCTTCAGCTGCAGTTGGACCTTTGCGTCTAGGGGAAAACTAACCTGATTGGTTCTAGGACAATTCAATTCATCTTTAGGGATTCCACCCCTAGCCTAGGGCCTCACATCCTCTCAAAGGCCTTAGAGCCTAGGCTGCAGGGGTTGGGGGTGGAGGTATGTGTGTGGGGTCCTAATGGCTTTCACTAGGAGGCTTCCAAGGTGAGTGTTCAGCGCAGATTGTGTTCTATTCAGAATTTCAAAGCCTGCAAGCAGGTCCCTCTCCTTTCATCCCTGGGGTAAGAACAGTCCTCACCGATGCCTTTTATCCCAATGCTTTTCAAGTGTATTCTTGCCTCTGAATTCCAGTAGCATCTGCAGCTGAGAATTCCAGCAGAAGCCAGTGGGGCCTGTGGAGCCACAAGGCTTGTTCAAGCCCTTGCCTGTTTGTTATGCATACATTGCTTGTTTCAGATTGAGGAGGGAAGGGACGCAGCAATTGATTACTTGGAGAATTCACTAAAGGAAACCCTCACCAAAAGAGAAAGCACATTCACAAATGTCAGTCCTGTGAATGGCTGGAAACCTCCGGTAGTTCCCTTCCTAACATACTGTGTTTTAGAAAATTCTAACATGATAAGGAAATACCTACTCATGCTTCCTGAGGCAAAAATGTTTCTTCTTGTTTTTAAAATCTAAAAGAAACATTGTTGTTTCCCATTTTCCTATAACTGATAGGGTTGGACATCAAAAGACAAAACCAACACAAAAAAGATGCTCTGCAGAGATCATGTTTATAGCCTGGTATTCTGCGGAGATCATGTTTATAGCCTGGAATTCTTTAAAGGCATATGTACCCTGCTGCAGCATTCAGGTAATGCAACACATCTGAAGATAACAGTATCATGTTATACATGTCAAAACATTGGGCACCTCTGTTTAAAGGACAAGGACACACCTCTTTGTGCCAGAGCTGTCCTTGTCATCTGTCTGCTGCATCTGTAGAAAGGGACTTGCATGGCCAGGGCAGAAGGCCCCACCCTTGCTCATGACCATGGGCAGCTGCTTGCACAGATGCCAGTGATGGCTCTGGCCAGGCTGGCTATGGGCAGCAAGCAGTTGGCATGTCGGCCCCTACATCCTTCTGATCCGACAATGAAATAGTGCACACAGGGAGGGGAGACTGAAAGAGAAGGTGCGGCTGTACTTAGTTCCACTGCTGAATCGTCGGATTTCACTCCAGACCAAACATGGATGTTTTCACAGGTGAAAAATGTGAATAATGTCTGGCACTCTCAGCGGCAGAGGGAGGAAAGCATTGACATACGAGCCTTGAAGAAACAGGGTATGGGCACAGTTTATCATCGAAAAGTCATCAAAATAAATCCTAGAGAAGAACTAGTAACCTGCGTCCAAACGAAGGAGCGGAAATACTGACTTTTCCGAGCTCAAGGAGAGATAGTTGAAGAGCCTCAGAAGAGTTGCAAGTTTGCATTCAAACAAAGGCTTGGACTTAAACTCCCATTTTCTATATATGGGGCTGAAAGTGCTGTGTGGCTGGAAACCTGTCCTGTGTCTGACATGAAACACCCAGGAAGACACCAACTACTCCATCTTGAGTGGGTTTGTGCCTTCTTCTTGATTGGCAGCAGGATTCTTTTGAGCCTTCACCCATCTTTGTTTTTTTTAAGCTGTTTTATTTGCCTCCTCCACCATTTCTCTGGGTCTCTAGAGTTGAAACCATCTGATAGCCACAAGGTTGGTCTAGCCCCGACTTCTTTCTTACATTTATTTTGCGGTTCACATATCCACTGACATGCTCAGTGTGCTCCCTCCCCCAACCATTATCATAAGGATGGTAAGGAGGAACCCAAGTGGGTCCAGGCTCTGATTTTTTTTCCTAAGAATCACGGAGGCTGTGATTTAGGAAAAAGCAAGAAGCTATCAAAGCTCTAGGCTAGCAGCCCTCAAAGGTGGCTTTGGGTTCTGGAACTCAGCTGAGAATGGCAGATGCCTGGCCTGGACAACAAAAACCTGGCTGGATGCATCCACCCAGGGTGGGTGTTTGTAAGGACAAAAGCCCAGAAGTCTGGTGTGCTCTCCCAAGTTCTTTGTCTTCCTTCCCATCTCCAGTTACAAACTCGAAAGACTTCTGATGTGAAGAAAATGGCGGAAATGGGAAGTCATTGACCACCCCTGGACCAGGGAAAGGGCTCTGTAAACTGAGCCTTGCCCAGACCCTTACTAGTAACCAAATTTTCTTCAATGATGGAAGTGTTGCTGGATTGAAGATGGGAGAGGAGGACAAGATCCTGTGCTTGACTCATGACATGATAATACTTTGCTTGTTCCAAGCAGTGAGCCGGCTCTCTTCAGTTCAAGTGAGAATTTCGACTAGGGTGATTTGAAATTTTCTCAAGCACAAAGTGTCGTGATTCAGTGAAGGAGATAATTAACAAGGCCCAGGAATGAGTCCTTCTGAATACATTTGCATTGTGTTTCTGAGAGCTCTGTGGCAAACTGGGTATTCATTAGGATGAAGGAAAAGTTCATTAAGGCAGTGTTGATTTTTCTTTTCAAAACAGACTGTGATCTGAATACTTTGGCCAAGCAGACATCCCACTGTTCCTGGCAATTAGCGTATCCTAGATAGCTTCATTTCAGATTCATTTTGCTGGACCTCAGCATTTTGGTTTAGAGTTTAAAAAGGTCTGAAAATGAGAAAGAAAAAGCAGTCATTGATGATTAATCTTAGATTTCCTTTCCTCTTTGGCTGCAGTATTTAAATACCACAACATCTCTCTCTCTCTCTCTCTCTCTCTCTCTCTCTCTCTCTCTCTCCTCTCTCTCTCTCTCTCTCACACACACACACACACACACACACACATGCACGCACACGCACAGGCACATGTACAATAAGCACAAACCTGAAACCCTAGTCAAGCATCTAGCTTGTGGTAGATGTTGGAGGAATGTAATGTGAGGGAATCACAGCATTCTCCAGAGTTAGAGCCAGAAAGAAGATCTAACCATGGCCTAGACAAATGTGTGTACAGAGCAGTACTGTAGAGGCCATAGCATGTAGGGTGTCTTAGCTCTTTTCTGCTGGGTGACAGTACCCCTTTCTTCTTTGCATGATATATTGTGTAATGTGTTTGAGTACTGTCGAAAAAAGGAATGTTCAGTTGGAACACATAAGCCAACTGGGACCCAGTAAAGGTTATATGTTGACCAATTCTTGGTAGCCAGTGACCCAGAGCCAGCATCTCTAAGTCCTGGTTAAGTAACTCAGCAATGAGAAGCAGATTCCTAACCTACATACTGGACTTGGAGTCCATCATCTGCTAATTCAGTGTACAAGGCTTAGGCACTGCTTCCCTTGGAGTAAGCACTGTTACGAAGCTACAGGGAGGGCTAAATGAGATTACCACATAGGAGCCATCTGGTCCAGGGCAATAGGACCCTGAGATGGTAGTTTCCTGCCCTCCACCTTCTGTCATCAGGAAGAGATGATGTCTGGGAATTTAGTCAGAGAGTTGTAGATAAAGAGATGGGAGAGCGCCATATGAATCCCCTCACACCATCACCGCTCAGTGAGACAAAGCCCTCCTTAAGGAAGACCACACTTCAGGAAGGGTAAGCGGATTGGCTGATGTGACTGCACACACCACCATGTTCTTCTCATTTGTGTCTGCAGGATTGAGGCGCGTGGTGAACTGGGGAACTCTCTAAAAGGTTGTGATGGAAATGCAGGGAGATCAGTGTCCTGGGTCACCATGAAACAGCAAGGGAAATCCACTCAAGGAAAACACTTGAGTGGCCCAGAGACTGTTCCCATCATCCCCTGCTTCTTCTACAGCTGGGGTTAGCCTGCAGTTCCACAATAGAGACAGCAGAACTAGGCCATGCAAGACCCAGAGAAGTCTTCATCTTAAACAAAATGAGGCCAAAATCCTTCGAGTAGTCTGCCTCCCTTTTAGGGAACATTAAATCCACCCCCTATACCGTGCCTGTGCTTACATATACATGTTATAAACACATGTGGGTGTATACACATGTATTTATATACACGTGGAAGTCAGAAGTCAACATTAGATGTTTTCTTCAGTTGTTATGGACCTTGGTTTTTGTTGAGATGGGGTCTCACAGAACCTGAAGCTTGCTAGCTAGTTGGCTAGGAAGCCACTGGGTCCTCCAGCCCCTGTGTCCCATGTGCTAAGATGATGGATATGGACATGCATACAACTGTGCCAGCTTTTACATGACTGCTGGGGAACTGAACTCAGGTTCAAGTGCTTGTGAAAAGAATATATTCCCAGCTGAGCCATCTCCCCAGGCCCTATTCCTTTCCTATAGCACATAACTTACTAGTTATGATATATATACCATAACTAATAAGGGGTATGAGTTTAGTTTAGTTCTGGAGTTTAAACCCAGGTCATACACTACTTTTGAGCCACAAGGCAGGATCTCTTTTGACTGTTGTGTTTCATTGCCTCAGACTTTTAGAAACTAAGCAGCGCCCCTCTATGTTACAATCCCCCCAGCCACTCAATGCTGTTTGCTTGGTCTCCAGAGAGTTAAGTGCTCTCCCTGGCTGTCGCTCATGTTATAAATCTGAGTAGCGCCTCATCCTGGGCAGGAGGGAGGGATGAGTAAAATTGATTTTACAGTCATCATTTGCTAATGAGATGTAGAATCTTCTGGAAACAGTGGAAGAACAAAACTGGAACTAAGGGCAGAACTAGCCGTAAGCCCCACCCTGTGACATAGCCCACCTCCACCAGTCACTGGAAGCCAAAAGCCTGGACCAAGGACTGGGTACCTCTCGCCTGTGAACCGCCACAAGTCTGTGTGCTCCCTTCGCCTGCCCTCACAGCGGCATGCCCACGTGGCTCTCCCTGGTGACATGTTACAGATGTGTGGCTCCGTTTTGTTGTTTGTTTTGGAGACAGTCCGAGGTTGGCCTCACTTGAGTTGGCTATGTAGCTGAAGATGACTTTGAACTTCTGAGTCTCCTGCCTCCCTCCTCCTCTCAAGCGCTATGGAGCGTCACCATGCCCAGTTCATGTCATCTTAGCAACTGAGCCCATAGCTTTATGTGTGAGGCTGAGTAGCCCAAGTACATGCTTTTTCAATACAGCAGGTCTCGAGCTATCTAATACCAGTGCCAACCATTTATTTCCATTGTCTTTTCTGTGAGCGGAAGATGTCTCAGCAGTAAGTTAGCATCTGAGAGGAAGGTGCAGTGTTTGAGGAAATTGCTAATGTGCAGGGATAGTTGTCAACAATAAACCGAATGACATAAAAAAATCAAGAGAAGTACACATTTTGAACCAAATAGTTTATATATAGGAAGTTAGAAAAGGTATCAGCACTTCCATCTCTTTTTTTATATTTACTTACTACTGTAATGACCCTGAACAAGAGATAGAGATTTGATGGTTCATTTTCTTCGAGGATTATTGCCCATTGCAATGGAAAATAGCAGCTCATCACACGCCTTGTGCCAGCCATAGGATGCTAGGATGTCTACGACAGAAACAGCAAATGCTGCCCCAAGGCTCAGAGGAATATTGTTACTTGCTATTTCGCTGGGCTAAATGAATCCTTCCTCTTCACCGCCCGCCTCTCTGGAGAGAGCACATCTAGCTTGAGAGGCTGCTTAGCATAACTAAGAGGCCCTGTCATTGGTGACCTCAGCCATTTCTCCACATCTTGGTGAGGTAGGCGAGTGAGATTTAGGGCTATTTCTCTAGTCGGATAATGTGCTTGGTTGGATCCCAGACTGAAAGAAAAACAGTCACGAAGAGCATCACTTCATCATAATAGAAGCCAACTTCATAAAAAGTAAATTGGGAAATAATCTGTTTTGGAAGCTTGCACATGGAAACAACGCTACAGGGGCGATCTGCCTGGTAATGGCGTTGTTTCTGGCTGGAATCGTGGTTCACAATCTCATTGGCTTGTAATGGCTGAGTTTCATTTGAATGTGCGGGCATCCCTGGAAGGCACATCACTGCAGATCACAGGCCGGGAAGAACTGACTTCCTGTTTCCCACTGTAGGAGGGTGCAGCGAAGAAGTGTGGCTGTCTGGGTAATGCGGTAGGAGACGATGCCATCGTTATAAAAAGTCCCTTAGTAGTACTGTAATGAAATATAAATGCGGTGGCAGCAGGCAGTGTCTGGCAGGCCAAGGTGTCACCCTGAGAAATTAGGCAGGCCTGATTTAAGGGATGTTTATTGTGGGGGAAGGAAAGGGAGTGGGGACCTGGAAAAAGGATAGAGGCAGAGAAAGAGGGAATAGAAAGGAACAGAAAGAGACAAAAAGAGAGAGGCAGGGAAGGGGAGAGAGAGAGAGAGAGCCTAGGTTCTTGGGAGGAGTCTAGCGGAATCATCTGGTTACGAACAGGCATCACATACAATTGTGGCTTCACTCAAGGATTAGTAGCTAAATCATTAAAGCAGGAAAGGCAACATAATTTTCAGCATCTCTTGATTCAAATAAAAACCCTCCAGATATATCCAGAGGAGTATCAAATAAGTGCAGATCACTGGGTGCCAGGGCTCTCCATGACTGTTCAGATCGCTCCCAAGGAAGCCGCAGTGCTCAGTGCATTGTGTTAAGTGCCTGACGGAAGGGCATTCTCAGGCAGCAGGAAGGGAACCAAGGAATGCAACAAACCTACAAGCCCGGCTCTGGGAGACAGCCTGTTCCCTACCACTGCCCCACCCCCACCCCCACCCCCACCCCCACCCCCCACCCCCACTCCCATCCCCAGCTCCTTTGGCATCTTAGTAAAAGTCAGCTGCCTGGTTGCTCTACATGAGTTTGCCTCCCACAAGATGTCTGAAGTCATGCGGTGTAGGTCAGCATTGGCCCAGGGGAGATGGGAAGATTGAGACCACGCGTCCATTTTCTAGGGTTCACCAAGTTCCCTAGCTTTTCTCTGCTCTATGAAGTTCCGTGACTCCTCCTCTCTGCCCTTTCGGCCTGTATCCTTATCTCTAGTCTCTATCCAGAAGCCACTGTCATCAAGGAAAGCATCATTATCCTGTCACCATCCACCCCTCTCCCTGTCTGAAGAGTCGTGCCACTCCATTACCTTTTGGTCAGCTGAGACTTCTTACTGTGATCCCTCTTGCTCTGTCCCCCATACATGTCCAGCCCCACGACTTCTCTCTGTCCCTCGGACTTTGCAGGAACTGGTCCACACAACCAGAATGCGTTTCTGGACTTTTCCCTTATACTCTAGCTCAGACCCTCTCTCCAATTTCTTTCTTCCTAGATATCAACCTATACATGTTTCTGACTCTAGATATGCACACCAACTTCTACCACCAATCTTGGACGACAAATTTCCTCTGATTGCACCCCCATCTCTCATGGATCTTTTTAGAGACAGTCATCATCTGTGTAGCCCTGGCTGTGCTGGAACTCAATCTGTAGACCAGGGTGGCCCCACTCTGATATTCAGTCTCCAGTGCTTGAACTAAAGGTGTCTGCTACCACACCCAGCCTTCCCCCTTCTCTTGTCTTTTCTTTTTCTTTCTTTCTTTCTTTCTTTCTTTCTTTCTTTCTTTCTTTCTTTCTTTCTTTCTTTCTTTCTTTCTTTCTTTCTTTCTTTCTTTCTTTCTTTTTGTTTTTTGGTTTTTTTTTTTTTTTTTTTTTTTTTTTTTGGTTTTTTGAGACAGGGTTTCTCTGTGTAGCCCTGGCTGTCCTGGAACTCACTCTGGAGACCAGGCTGGCCTCGAACTCAGAAATCCACCCGCCTCTGCCTCCCAAGTGCTGGAATCCCCCTTCTCTTTAATGTATGTCTCCTTATGGATTATAGACACCATGAGGAAAAGTCACATCTTCATGCAGTGTCAGTCTCTCCTTAGTCCCAAGCATGGCACCTAGAGCATAGAAGTGGGGTTCTGATGGATAGTCGCTGAAAGTGAATGAATATACCACACAATTCATATTTATACTTTTACCATAATTCCCTTGGGTTATTTATGGCTCTCCATACACATCCCCAATTAATTCAGGAGCTCTTTGACATCTCCCAGTGCCCAACACCCTGATTTCTGGACAGTGCTGACCCCCACGGTTTATGTTTGGGGAGTATTATCTATTAGCAGATAATGGACATTTGACATACTCACTCCCTAGCGTAGCAGTCTAAACAGGTAGTTCATAGTGAAATTGTGTTAGGCAGTGTGTAGGTGGGGTTATTACTTGTCTGCAGATTAACAAGGGAGATAAAAACCAAGCTAGACAATTTACTTAGTGTCCTCTGCCTCAGAACAGAAACAGTCAGCGGTGATATTAACATCTCCCTCCCTGTGTAGCTTTACTGAATTATAAACACATTTTTTGTCTCTTTTGTTCATTGTTTTGATTTGTTTATTTGCTTGTTTGGTTTGGTTGGAGGAGGGCAGGATTTCTCTGTGTTGCCCTGGATGTACGCTGTAGACCAGGCTGGCCTTGAATCCATATACCTCCCCACCTCTGCCTTCTGAGCGCTAAGATTAAGCCACCACGCTTGGACAAGTTTAATTTAATTTAATTTAACATATGTTTATTAGTGTGTGTCTGTATGGATGTCTGTGCATGACTGTTGCATGACTAAGACCTCGAGAGGCCAGAAGAGAGTCCCCCTAGAACTGGAGGTACAGGGTGGTTGTGTGCTGCTGTGTGAGTCCTGAGAATTGAACCTGGGTTCATCAGCTCCCGCCTCCTGGTTGGTGCCCTATTTGAGTTCCTGCCTGACTTCATTTGATGGTGAACATGATGAGGCGAGTTTCATGTAGTAGCCAGTGGATATTAACCCTGGAGCCATCTCTCCAGCTTCTGACGTCAGTTCTTTATAGAAAACTGTGAAGACAAGTTCACTCTAGTGTGAACCTAATATCCACATTGGGCACAGTCCCGGCTGTTATATCTTAACTGTAAGTATCTGCTTGGCAGAGGTGATGATTCTCCACCAGTCTTTCCTATAGTTCAGGTTTGTCCCCATCCTATGCCATTTATAAGGTAGATATCTAGTGATTATGATTCATAATGGGATCATCAAGGACTTATTTTTCCAGAGATGTATACTACTGACTCACAGAGTAATCCTTATGGTGGTTTTCTTCCTGCCCAGGGCTAGCATTGGCGATATCAGAGCAATAATAAGTCAATATTAATAAATAATAAATAATGCTTTCCTATAACCCTTTCTTTTAAAATATCTTTTGCAGACAAAAAGTCCCAAGCTGTCCCACAGTCCTCACCCTCCCAATTTGGGGGATCCGGTTGAGCATTTATCAGAGACATCTGGTGACTCTTTGGAAGCCATGTCTGAGGGAGAAGTACCAAGTCCTTTTGCTAGAGGCAGTCGGACTCGGGCCAGCCTTCCTGTGGTGAGGTCGACCAATCAAACGAAGGAAAGATCTCTGGGTAAGCTTCCACAGCAGTTTGGCCCGCATGCCTGTCTTACTGCATGTGCAAGTTGTTATGCTTCTGAGCACCTGCCCCTGGACTCAGATATCAGTTTGATCTTACTCTGCAAATGCTGACCCTAGAAGACTCGCTGGTTTAATATTGTGATAGTTTTCCATCACCAACAATTACCCTACATACTGTTGCGTAAGGCAGAAAGATTTATTTTGGTTCACTGTTTTAAAGATTTTAGTCCTTGCTTGGCTGGCTCCATTGCTTCCCTTTTGGGCCTGTGGGAAGGTAGTGATTATAGAGGAGCAAAATGGCTCGCCTCCCAGCAGGAAGGGGGCTCTCATTCCCTAATCTACCATTTCATTCCTATGGGGAGAACAGACGTTATGGTGGAGAATGTGGCAGAACAGAACTCTGCTTGGGATGCGGATAAGGACAGTAAGGGCCGAGGGTCTCCAGTGATCTTTCTTTCATGTGACTCTACTGTCCCAAGGTGCCATCACCTCCTAGGATTGCTGCAGGCTGGTAGACAAGCCCTTTAGCTACAGGTCTTTGTGAGGTCTTTCAGATCCAAAGAAAATCAATATCAAGTTGTGCAAGCTAGTTTTATGTCAACCTGGCACAAGCTAGAGTCACTGGGGGGAGGGGAGTCTCAACTGAGAAAATGCGTCTATAAAATCAGGCTGTGAGCAAGCCTATGGGACATTTTCTTAGTTATTGATGCAGGAGGACTCACGACATTATGGGTGGTGCCATCTCTGGGCTGGTGGTTCTGGGTTCTATAAGGAAGCAGGAAGCAGGAAGCAGGCTTATAAAGTCGTGTGATGCGAGCCAGTAAGTAGCACCTTTCTCTGGCCTCTGCATCAGCTCCTGCCTCCAGGTTCCTGCCTGTGTGAGTTCCTGTCCTGTCTTCATTCCATGATGAACAGTGATGTGGATGTGTAAGCTCAATAAACCCTGTCTGTCCCAGCTTGCTTTGATCATGGTGTTTCATCACAGCAATAGTAACCCTGACTAAGACACTTGTGTTAACACTTGCGGAAGTCGGGGCTGTTCCTAGGGCTAGGCTCACTCTGAATTGTCTAGGGTTTTCTTTCTTTCTTTCTTTCTTTCTTTTTTTTTAAATTTTATTTATTTATTGTATTTCTAAGTACACTGAAATTATCTTCAGACACCCCAGGACAAGGGAATAACAAAGGGGTGAACTAGAAGGGAGCCCATCCTCACCTCGCAGACCACACCCCAATCAGTCCCAGAAGGTACAATGCTTGGGGCGTGAACCCTGAGAAGAGGCTTTTCTTAGTCTCTCTGGATGGCTCCTCTCCCCATCTGGTTTGAGAACATAAATGAGGGGCTTCTGAGGTGTGGGACGCGGCTTTCCCTAGAGGGGGGAAGTTTTACCAAGAGGAAAAAGAGTTCTTTTTGTCTTTACCTCAGCCATTCCTCCCCTGAATCAGAAGTTCACTTTTTATCTTCTGTTCCCTTTCTCACCCCCTTAACAAAACGTGCAGGTTATAGGGTGTAGCTCTTCTTGTCCTCTGTGCTGGTGTTTCGTGTGCTGTTCCCCAACATTTTAAGGGTTTCACTTAATGCTTGTGTTTGCAGACAGGTGGAGTTGGGAGAAGAGGGGGCAGATAAGGGGTCCTTGCAGAAGACAACTGAATTCTGCCACATAAAACCTAGCAGGCTGTTGTTGGGAGAGTAAGGAGAAGCTAGGTGTGAGTTAGTGCCCTGATTTTGATTCCTTATTGCAGAGACTGTCCAGAGCAGACTGGCTTCAGATGCCATTCTGCCTATTCAGACAAACCTTAGCCCAAACCAAGCAACGCTTATGTTATTTGTGTGGTTTCAGACATTACCCTAGCTATCTTAAAAGGCACATTGTTGCTTATGTTATCAATACTACTAATATTTTTAAAATTTTCCCCGGTTATGTTTACTGTTATTTGCTACTGTTTTGGGTGTTTGTGGGACATGTGTGGGAAGGGTACATGTGTGGGTGCGGGTGCCCACGTGCCCTGGCATGCGGGAGGAGGCCAGAGATAACCTTTCTACCTTCTTTGAGAGGCAGAGTCGTATTTATGCTGGGCTGAGTATTGTTGGGTGGAGTATTCCAGGCTAGCTGACTGGCCCTAGTGCTCTGGGCCAGCTCTCATTGCACTAAGAGTGCTAGGATCTGGCTTGGAGAGATGGCTCAATGGTTAAGAACACTGGTCGCTCTTCCAGAGGTCCTGAGTTCAATTCCCAGCAACCACATGGTGGCTCACAACCATCTGTAATGGATCTGATGCCCTCTTCTGATGTATCTGAAGACAGCTACAATGTATTTATTAATTATTATTATTATTATGTATTAATAGGTCTTTTTAAAAAGTTTCTTTAAAACATATTTTTTTAAAACAGAGTGCTGGGATTATAGACACCTGCCACCACATGGCACTCACTTCATGTGAGTTCTGAAACTCGAACCCAGGTCGTCAGGCTTGCCTGGCAGGTACCTTTTTCCAACCTGTGGCGCCATCTCTCTAGCCCTTCATTTGCTTTTTAACTGGACACATACACAAGGTTCAGTGTGGAGTATGCTAATGTAAATGGTGTATGTAAGTAAAAGGTACGTTATGATCAAGTAAAAACACCTAATATTTTATTATTTCATCTCCAAATAAATCTTAAACTAAGATGTAATAATTCCGTGTACTTTTGAGGTGCATTGTGACGTTTTGTCACAAGTGCACAGTGGGTCCCAACGTGTCGGGGCGATTAACATCTCTATTGTCTTCTTATCGGCATTCCTGGTATTCGTAATACACAATCATTATTGTAACACGTGGACCGCTTGTGGCTCTGCACACCATGCTGGCCAGAGGCTCTGCTGATGTCTCTGCCGCCCCAACCTTACTGCATGTGCTTTGCTGCAGCAAGAACTCAGTATCGATTCTAACACTGAATTTCAAGCTGGCTGTGATCATGAGCACCAGAAATCCCAGTACTTATGAGGCTAAGATTTCTTGAGTGTGGAGTGAGAGTGGGTAATAGAACAACTTTGAGACCAGTTTGGATTGCGTTGGACCTGGCTATCCTAGTACTAACTGACGGACTAACTGGCTCTATAGACCAGGCTGGCTCTGAACTCACAAAAATCCACCTGCCTCTGCCTCCTGAGTGCTGGGATTAAAGGCATGTGCCATCACAGGAAATACTCCGTGTGTGTGTGTGTGTGTGTGTGTGTGTGTGTGTGTATTTATGGCCTGGCATTTAAATCACAGAATCAGGAAGTCCGAGCCCTAGATCTCCTTAGCTGCATCTTACAGTGCTGTCTCTGAGACTCCAGGGGCTTGCACGCAACTTGGGAGAGAGAACACTGCTCCGGACCCTGTGAAGACAGACTGAGCCTTCCTATAGCCTCCAGGCTGCAGCTTCCACCTGGATTAAAGAGCATTGTGCTTTCTTAGCCACAGTCACCCCTGAGGCGGGAGCCAGGCTGGGAGTGGAATTTCTCTTTTGTGCTTTGCAGGAAATGGGGTGGGGGTGTGTGGGGGGTGTCAGGTCTCTGTGAAGATTGCCCCTGCTTTGCCAAATAAAGTAAAGATAAGAAGCTCCTGTGTGCCTTCCCCCATCCCTGGGAACCTGAGCCTGCTGGATAATGGACCCTTTGTCTTCAAGGGAGGAATTTCCTCTGGCTGTCGGGCAGCTGGCCTTGCAGGTGGATACCTGCCCAGCACGGGAACCCCTCCTGCAGGAGAGAGAAGAGGCCCGGAAGCATTGACAGCCGGGCTCAAGGGATTACCCAGGGGACATTTCTGGTTCCCTGTGCTTCTGTAAACTGCTCAGCCTCAATCTAAAGCCAGTCTTTCTGCCAAGGGCCTATAAACACGTAGTCACAGCAAGTTAGAGATTTATTCAAGAGGTTCAATTCCGTTACCTCAATAAGGGCCATTTAATGTGTGAATTTTCCAACTTCTGGAGAGAAACAAAGGGACACCAGAGAGGAGAGGACAGGAGATGAGAGACTTAAGAAGCTCTTCAAAGGGAGGCTACCCATGGCCTCAGAAAATGAGGGCTTTGGGCCAGCAATGCTAATGCTGCCCTTGACTGCCTCCTTGTGGCCAATTTAGGAATTTCCTCTGGGATGCACCTGGTGCCATTGACTGGGGTTGATGAGCCTGTGGAATGAAGGGGAAATGTGAATCACCAGGACCTGCAAACACACTTTCCTTTCCAAGGTCCTTACTCAGCCTTGCCTTGATTAAGGAAATCCCCTTGTGTCTGGTCTTATTTAACACAAAGACACACAGAACAGCCCCAGGAGTCCCAGTACAGAGAGCTAGAAGTGTAGCTGTAATACCCACCCCTCCCCCCACCTCCCCTAACTTAGAGGCATGGCCTTGTAAACCCTTGTTGGTGCTGTTTGGAAGCTCTGTGTGTCTTTGAGTATCTCTGTGTTGTCATATCGGTCAGAATTGAGAATTTTAATGAATCCTCCTAACATAGTAGCAGCTAGATCAGCAGTTCTCAACCTGTGGGTAGCATCCATAGGAAAACACATATTTCAGATGGTCCTAGGAACTCAGACACTGCTTGGCAGCAACAATTACAGTTATGAAGTAGGAATGAAAGTAATTTGTGGTATGGGGTCACCACAACATTAGGAACTGTATTAAAGAACACTGTTAAGAGCCATGGATAGAAATGTATCGGTTTGTCCACTACCTTGATCTTTATAATTCTGACCACCCCTTCCCCTCTTAATTAATTAAAAAAAAAAAAAAGTTTAGGCCTGGAATGTTGGCCCAGCTGACAGCCCTGCCCTGCCGTGTTGTCACCACCTAGCTGCCGCTAGAGCTTACTGTTGGTGTTATACATGCTCTGGGGTTAGACAGGCAGTGGTGAGAAATCACCATTGTGCATAATAGAAAGTATTTTCTCTGCCCCAAAGATATTCTGTAGTCTGCCCATTTATCCTTCAATTCTCACCAACTCCTGACCACAAGTGAGCTCTCCTTTCACTGTTGTTAGAGTTTGCTTTTTCTAGGACGTCCTACAGTTAGAATGAGACAGTTTGGCCCTTTGAGATTAACAGCAGAGTAGTACACACTTAACTTTCTTCTGTATCGTTTGGCTGCTGGCAGGTAATTTCCCTTTAGCACTAAATAATATCCCATCATCTAGATCTATCAGTTTGTCCATATTCACCCACTGTGGTGGTTTGAATACTCTTGGCCCAGGGAATGGCGCTATTAGGAGGTGTGGCTTTATTGGAGTAGGTGTGTCACTGTGGGCGTTGCTTTTTTTTTTTTTTTAAGATTTATTTATTTATTATATGTAAGTACACTGTAGCTGTCTTCAGACATTCCAGAAGAGGGCATCAGATCTTGTTACAGATGGTTGTGAGCCACCATGTGGTTGTTGGGATTTGAACTCAGGACCTTTGGAAGAGCAGACAGTGCTCTTAACCGCTGAGCCATCTCTCCAAGGCATTGGCTCTAAGACCCTTATCCTAGCTGCCTTTGGAACAAGAGGTGAAACTCTCAGCTCCTCCAGCCCCATGTCTGCTTGGAGGCTGTCATGCTCTCACCTTGATGATAATGGACTGAACCTCTGTAAGCCAGCCCCAATTAAATGTTGTCTTTTATAAGAGTTGCCTTGGTAGCAGTGTCTGTGTACAGCAGTAAAATCCAAACTAAGACACCCTCCAATAGACATCTTGGTTGATTTCAAGTTTGGATAGTTATGAATAAAGTTGCTGAGAACATCTGTGTGTAGGTTTCTTTGACTAAATTCCAGATAGCAGGATTATAGATCCTATGAGGAGGTTTTTTAAAATTTGGCTTCATTGTGGATCCCTTTAAAGGGATCCTTTAAGGGTAACTCTTACAGGATTTATTTTTATGTCTGTGTGTACACGCACATGCACCTGAGTGTAGATACCTGCAGAGGCCAGAGAGTGTGTCAGATCCCTGGGGCTGAAGCTTTGTGAGTCAGTCACCCAGTGTGGTTACTAGAAACCACATTCAGGCCATCTGCAACAGCAGGGGTGCCCTCTTAACTACAGTGCTGTCTCTTTAGCTCCCACCATGGGTTTTTGAATTAACTCTTGCGTTTCAAAAACATTAGATCAAGGTGTTGTGAGTTGTGGCTGCTGAGGTATTGGTAGAGACCTTGACCTCTGCACTAGAGGCTGCTGCACCTGTGATTTTTATAGCACTGCCTCCACAGATATCACGCAGGGATGTGAGACGCCATTGCTGCCTGACCCTGGCCACAGAGCCTGGGATGGGACCAGACCCTGGTTACCTTTTTGTAGCTGTGACAAAACATCATGACCAAAAGCAACTTATGTGAGGAAGAGTTTATTTTGGCTTGTGGTTCCAGAGGGAGAATCCGTAACACCAGAGAGACATGACAGCAGGTGGCCAGAACAGGAAACTGAGAGATCACATCTCAGAGGCACACGAGGAACAGAGTGTAAACCGCAAATGTGGTGAGACTAGGAATTTCCAGAGCCCACCCCTTGATGGTGCGTCCTCCAGCCAGGCTCCATGTCACAGTCCTAAAAGACCCATAACCTCCCCCATACAGTTGGAGACCACCTACTGGGGACCCAGTGTTCAAATACAGGAGCCCCTGGGGGTGGGGAATGGGCGGCACTTTTATGCAAACTTCAACAGGCTGAGTGGAAAAACCTGTTCTGCCTTACACTTCTGTATGGAACACACTTTGTCTTTGTAGTTCTTCTCAGGCTGTGCTGTGTGGAGGCTTGGCACCCTGATGGTTGTTGACTCTGAACTGGACAGACCTCAAACTCCTTCCCTCCCTGAAGTAGAGGAAGCCTTTACACACTTGCCCAGAGATAAACCTGCTGAGTGTATAATTCTTCTATGTGACTAATTCTATGTTGCTTCTGTGTATGTCTACAGTGGGAGGAATGTTGAGGGGCTAAGAATGGTTTATTCTCCAAAGGACTCCTAGCACATGTATTTGGAGAGGAATTAAAAGCGGCAGGGCATACATAAACACATGTATGCATATTCACTGTGTATGTTCACGTACCATAAATATAAGCCATTCTCTGTATTTGCTGGCTCTGAATCCTTTGATATAATCAGCTACAGACCAGAATTATTACAGGGCTGTAGATATAGCTCAGTAGTACAGTTCTTGCCTAGCATGTCCAAGAACCTCGGTTCACTCCCAGACCTAAAATAAAAGTCTTTGAACAAAAGTAAGTTGAATCTGTGCCGTCAGGGGCTCCAGCCATCTAAGGAAACACTCGCTGAAGTTCTCAACAGAACTCCATGACATTCCTCCTTCACCCCCTTTTCAGTGAAAAATAGAAAGGATTAAAAGAAAGCTACTCCCCTCCCCCAAATATGAAAACCGTTGTCCAGTAGAGTTTGGTTTATGAAATAATTTCCATGAAAAATCACCGCACTGATATTGGGTCCGCAGTTTAATGATGGAGTAGTGTCTGTTTAATCATGGCGCCGTCTGGAATGAGGCGGTAGGTAGGGTTGGTGTCTGGCTGCTCCTTAGTTGGCCTTCGGGGAAAGAGTAGCCACAGGATGTTCCCACCGCTCTGTGTGCCCTCAGGAATTTGCAAATGAGACTCCGGAAAATAAGAACGGCAGCGGCAGCGGCTTCCTTGGGTACAGCCAGATTCCGGAAGGTTGGCCATACTCTAGACAGCTTTAGAGAGCAGCCCTGAATAAGCCCAGCAGAGGTCCTGCATGTGTGTAAACATAGGCCAAAAAACCACCAAAAATGATTTAAAACAGTATAGAAGGGTTTAGGCCAGATGAAGGACCATATCTGTCAAGTGGGGGTGGATTGCTGAGTGTGGCTGTTCTACTGCAAGGCGTCCACGTTGATGGTGACTGCAAATCTCCCTGAGAGATTTAAAGAAAAGAGGCCCAGGGAGTCAGAGCCTGCATCCCAGCGCAAGACTGGGTAGGAGGTAGGAGTGAGAAAACACCCGTCTCTGTCTCCAAAGGTGGAAGTCACCAGTGTGGTTGGTAACTGAAAGGACCCAGGGCGCATGCGCGCTTGTGTGTGTGTGTGTGTGTGTGTGTGTGTGTGTGTTCACCAGTGTGTGTACCACACAACCCTGAAGCCTTCAAGCTTTCAGGGATTCTCCTCTGCCTCCCATCTCCTCGTGAAAGCACTGGGATTATAGATGCTCACTACTGCCCGCAGCATTTACATGGGTCTAGGGAACTTGAATTCAGATGCCCATATTTGTCTGGCAAGTGATTTACCCATTGAGCCATCACCCGGAGCCTGATGTCTAAAGTGTGTTTGACATGTGTTTTCCCAAGGGTTCGTATGTTCGTATGTTTGACATGTGTTTTCCCAAGTGTTCGTCAGAGGTTGCAATGCAGTATCATATTGGGCCGGAGCGATGGCTCGGCAGTTAAGAGCGCATACTACTTGCCCTGTTTTGGAAGACTGGGCTCAGTTCCCAGCATGGATAGGCACCTGTGTTCTTGGGTGCGCACAGAAAGGTATGAATGCACTTAATTAAAAATAATAAAAATATAAATGAAATTAATGTTATAAAAACAGAGAATTTAAAAAGATTGTTTTGTAGCAAGTATATAGCTTTGGGTATATACATACACACACACACACACACACACACACACACACATATATATATCCTTGATGATCTTAGGGCATCGTTAAAGCAAGTGGAGTCCTAGATCATCAGGTCCACTGCCCTGGCCTGCGTGGCATAGTGGGTAGCTAAGCTGAGGGTGTGATTTGCACACCCTTATCCTCTCGTTGTGTGTCTCCTCTGTTGTAGAGGCAGAAAAATGGGCCATCCCAGCACTCTGGACATGCTTGGGTCTGAGGAGTGGGTGGGTGGCGCATCAGCTGAGCATGTTCACAGGTTCCTTTAGTTTCTCCTGCCTCTGTCCCCATCCATCACCAGGCTGGTGTGGTTGTGGGGTTCAGGTCCCAGGAGTCCATTTCTGTAGCACTGGCGATCTGGTGTGGTCAGGTACTGGGACACTGCTGGCAGCTCCTGATATTACCAGGTCATACCTGCCCAAGGTGGCAAGAAGCTCCTGCTTTGGCCGATTCTGCAGTAGCCCAGTTAAAAATCCAATTTGCTGTTTCTGTAAGCCATTTGATAAGTCTGTATTGACCTTAACTAGCAACCGACTCAGTTGTTTGCACTTGCATGCTGACTGATTTTTCTCTATTTACATATTGTGTTGCTATAGTAGCTTTGTTCCAGAAAATGCGAAAGTACTGTTAGGTGCACACTGCCTCCATCTAGAGGCTGGTCAGTGAACTGCAAGTGGGTTGAGCAGCAGTCTGGGACTTTCTCAGAGATAAAACAGTTTCATGAAATGAGCTGATGTTAAATAAAATATAAGATGAAATAAAATAATAAAAATAAAGTAAAACTCTGTGCACAGCCCAAGAGACATCAAATACACTGAACTGCCCACCAAGAAAAAAAAAAAAGAAACAGAAGTTATAAAGTCATGAACAAATCTCCTCTACAAAACAAGCCGCTTTAGGTTAACAAAAATGGTGGCTCTCACACACCCTAAATGGGACGACTTTATCAAAACCTCCCTTAAGAGCTCAGGGATCAGCCGGGCGGTGGTGGCACACACCTGTAATCCCAGCACTCTGGGAGGCAGAGGCAGGCAGATTTCTGAGTTGGAGGCCAGCCTGGTCTACAGAGTGAGCTCCAGGACAGCCAGGGCTATACAGAGAAACCCTGTCTCGAAACAAACAAACAAAAAAAAGCGCTCAGGGATCTATGTAAACGAGGAGGGAGAAATTGTAAGAGACAGAGATGGTGGGGGGACGCACAAGACTATGTGAGTGAAATTCCGCATCGTCTAGTCACAGCAGAGCTGATGTTCGAATGAACTCAGAGATGGTGGCAGGACGCACAAGACTATGTGAGTGAAATCCAGACAAAATCCCAGCCCAGAGGAGGGGTGGCCGCAAAGCGCTAACCCAACCATGAGTTGTTAGTAATTGATGCCTGCTGGAAGAGAGGAAACTGGCTTTCTCCAATTGAGTGTTGCTGAGGGCATCAGCAGCCTCATGCCCAGGGGCAGTCGGTCAAGACAAATGGGTTTGGTTTTCCCATGCACTTTTTGATTTGTCTGTTTGAATTTTTATTTTTTTATTTTTGTTTTGGAAAAAGAGACAGAGAAAGAGGAGAGACAGAGGCAGACAGAGAGAGAGAGAGGGAGAGACAACATGAAGTTGGGTGAATAGATAGGTTGGGGAAGGAGGAAAGATTATGATCAAAATATATTCTATGAACGAATTTAAATGTAAAAGAAAAAATGTTGGCTTTTAGTTTTCTTTGATAAAATAAATGCCCGGGGGGGGGGGGGAACTGTGTCAATCTTTAAATAAAATGTGGGTTAGGGGCTGGTAGTGAGCCTCCAAGAGGACTATTTTAGAACTTCCATGCACAGCGACTCAAGTTCACCCCTGCTTGTGCCTTGGGAATTAGTATGAGGTGAATGAAACATGGAAAATTCCTACAAAGTGATTCACTGTGCCCAATCCAACTCTAGGAATGAATGTGCTTACGAGACAGTGCAGCCATGAGATGCATTTGCTGCTGCACAAGCAGGCCAGGCAAGGAGGCATACGCCATCAACCCCAGCACTTGGGAGAGAGGGGAGGAAGGAGCTATATCAATTCAAGGTCAGCCTGATGTATTCTTTGAGTTCCAGACCAGACATAGCTACACCGGGAGGTCTTGTCTCAAAAAAAATACAATTAGATATTAAAAAATCTTATGCTGGTAAAACTAAGGTTGAAGTTCTAGAGTTGATTTTTCGGATTTCAAAGTAATTATTAAGTTCTATGACTGATAGTTTGACTGTGACCTATGCCCCACATAAACTCTTAGGTTTGATCATGTGATCCTTGGCTGTTGATGCTAACTGGGGAGTTTGGGAGATGGAGGGTCCCTGAGAGCAGGGCTGAGGCTTTATAAGCCTGCCCCGCCCCTTCACTCTCTGCCTCCTCGCTGCCATTGAGTGTGACTACCCAGCTCTCTGCCTCTGCTGGCACGCTTCACCCACAGTGATAGACTGTATCCTGCAGGGGCTATAGATCATAATAAGATCATGATAAACCCTTTCTCCCTTTGGCAGTATGTTTTATCACAGCAATGGTAAAGAAACCAAGACCACACCCTTCCATAATGGCTTTGTAAACAGGCAAACCTGGGAAATGCATTGACTTGGAAGACAGTTTTGGTTGATGTGAGCCCTCCTTTAGAATGTTGGTGGATCACGGGTGAGGCACTTGGTAGCCACGAGTATTGAGTAGGCTCCCTGGGAAGATGCAGGTACCCTGTGCCTTTGCAGCCTGGATTATAGGTCACCATTTAATAACAGTTACATGAAACATTTCAGGGTTAAAGATGCAGGCATGGGACTGAAATAAATGAAAGGCGACAGACATTCAAAATTCCATAGAGGGGGAAAATTAGTCTTCCAGGAGGTCAGTGTGAAATATGCCTTTCTCTGTATCACAGCTAGGAAGTCCCACCCGAACCCAGATCCCCGACAATGGGTGGTGGTGGTGGTGGTTGTTGTTGTTGTTGTTTTCTCGGATGTAAAAAATATTTACTAAAAAGAGAATTCCTAAGTTTCAAAGACAACATGAAAGTCAGCAAGGCAAAAACATTTTTTATGTTTCTTTATACTTCTAGATCCAAAATAAACTTGACTTGACTTAATCAAAAACAATAAAAGTCTAAAAACCATTTAAATAAGTATTTCTACAAGAAGCAATTGAATGTAACATGTGTGCCAGAAAATTAAGATAAGGATAATTGCTGTAACTTTAAACAGGATGAAAAAGCAGACAAAAGGGGGAATGTGAGTTGAGTTATTTTAACTTAAGTGAGTTAAGTGGATTTTATTACTTCAGAAAATGTCTACACCAGCTCATTAGGATGAAAACCTTTTAAATTATTATGATAAAAACAAAAATATGTTAATGTTCTTAAGATCCCTTTACACAATAGTTGCATTTCAATGATTTCTCTACAAGGTCTTTTTACTGAAAGGTCTTTACATTAAAAATTGAAAATCTAATGACATGCTATTATATCACACTCTCCAAAGGGTGCAGCAAAGGATCTGGAGGTTTCTGTGGATCTTATTTGATACATAAAAGGAATAATGCTTCAAATGATTGGTGCTAGGCTGTCAGCAGGAATGTCTGTGTCAGGCAGGGTAAGTCACTTCAGTTGGAGAAGAGGATTTCACAGACAGGATGCTGCTGAACTTCTGGATCTCAAAAAAAAAAAAAAAAGTGGAAGACAGCATCTCTCCTGTAGTGACAAAACCCCAATGGTTTTTTGTTTTGTTTTTTAGTTTTTGTTTTTGTTTGTTTGTTTGTTTGTTTGTTTTTGGTTTGATTTTCTTCAAGACAGGGTTTCTCTGTATAGCCCTAGCTGTTCTGGAACTCACTCTGTAGACCAGGCTGGCCTCAAACTCAGAAATCCGCCTGCCTCTGCCTCTGCCTCCCAGAGTGCTGGGATTACAGGCCTGCACCACCACCGCCCGGCTAAAACCCCAATGTTTTGTTTTGTTGAGACATGCTCTTGTGTATCTCAGGATGACCTTGTTCTTACTAGATAATGAAGAATAACCTTGAACTTCATATCCTGAGATTACAGGTGTATGATACCATACATTTTGACTGTATTGGGGGGGGGGGGGGAGTGTTTTTTAAATGTGTATAGGTGTTTCTCTTGCATGTCTGTGACCATTTATGTGCAGTACCACAAGAGGCCAGGAAGGGGCGATGGGTCCAATGGGACAGGAGTTACCCAGAGCCACCATGTAGGTGCTAGGAATTGAAACTAGATATTCTGGAAAACCAGCCAGTGCTCTTAACCACTGAGCCACTCTACACCCCCTTGACTATGTTCTAACAATAACAACGATCACCCTCAGTTCTCTTCATCAGTGCCATTAGAAGTATCTAGTTTAAAATGTATTAAGGCATGGTGGTGAATGCCTTCTTAGCGCTCTGCCCGGGGTCACCTGACAGCCTGCTGAATGCCACTGCCAGCATCACACAGGATCTGTTTGAGTGACACAGGGAGGCCTGTGCCCCAGCCCAGCATTATTTCTAGTATTGCACAGAGTAAATAGTTTTTAAGCTAGTGTGAAAATGTGAGTGGAGGCAGAGGCAGAGGCCTCTGAGGTCCCAGGACCGCCAGGGCTACATAGAAAAACTGTGTCTCCAAGGGTCTCCAAAAGCAGACAGCAAAACACGTAATATTGGCAGCTGTTCTGCAGTGGTCTTGTTAGGATAAGAGGTAACATTGTGGAACTCCTTGCAGAGGGTGAGTCAGTTCTTTGGTTCCATCCCCAGGGCAATTCTGGTGAATTCCAGAATGTGTTATCTTGGTGAATACAAGATTAATTATACCTACTTTCTTCCATTAAAGAATTAATTCAGTTAGTCCTTGCCAGTTTCACACATATACCTGATTATATACATAATGCAAGCCGGTTATTCTATACTCTGACCACCGTTTAATCAGTCAGGCCTGTGTGTATGACCTCTGGACTGGGACTACACATTGGGCCCTGGTGCCACTGATAACACATGCATTCTTACCTTTGGTGAAAAGTTCCCTGTCAAACTAATTTGTTTTTTAAAAGCTGGCCTTCCAGTGGGACCTTTTATGTTCTTCTAACTCCGTAAGAGTTTCCACGTGTATTTTCACACTAGCTCAAAGACTGTTTATTCTGTGCAATACTAGGAATAATGCTGGGGCCTGCCTGTCTTACGTCACAGACCCGAGCAGGTGCTCCCTGATGCTCTCCTGCTGGCAGGGCGTCCAGCAGGCTGCCAGGTGACATCACGCACAGCTCTTTAGCAGGTTCTCATATTTCAGGTGGTGTGCTAAGAACACAGGAAGGCACACGTTCTGCATGGCTCCATGGCCCACGTGTGTCTCCGTAGGTAAAGGAGCTGGTGAAGGCCTCTGGTCCACTTTCCACTCAGATTTCTCCAGTGAGCCTCATGATACGGAACTGAGATGAAGCAGGCCTTGGGTCTGGCGCCAAGGCCCTGTCCCGAGGTTTTAGAGGGTGAGATTTCCATCTAATGTAGCTGCTTTTGGACACACCAGCAGGTAGGCCCCATCACATGACCCTTTTACTTTCTTGAGACTCCTAGGAGTGGAATTACTAGGTGGAATTATTTAAATTCTATCCCCCAGAACTCTAGAATGTGACTGTGTTTGGAGTCAAGATCTAAGTGAGAATGAGATCAGAAAGGTGGGGCCTAGTCCAACATGGCTGGCACCTTCATAAGAAAAACAATTGATGAAACTGTCCTGTTTTCTAGCTGTCTCCAGTTCAAGGAAAAAAAGAAAGCAGAGCTCAGGAGAAACCCTCCCTGACAATATGTTGACCTTGAATTTTGAGAAGATATATTTCTGCTGTTGAAGCCTCACAGTGTGAGCAAAAGATAACGGGGCTCCGGGTAGCCTCTCCTGCCTGCCTCCCCTCGCCAAAAGCCCACAGAGTTGCCATAAACAAAGTGTGCTCTTCTCCCAGACACTAAGATTATATTTGTCAAACTCCCCCCTTGTTTCCAACTCAGCTTCTTCTAGGCCTGTGCACTGCTGCAGCCTGTCAGTTCAGCCCAGAGAAAAACTGAAACCTTAGTTAGCTGCAGACTCTCTTCCGTCCCCGCTCTTACGGCAGGTCCCCGGCTCCATCCTCAGGTTCCGCAAACGAGCGTTGGAGTCTCCATGATTCAGCCCTGTTTTCATCCTGTCGGGGGTTTGACTTCTCAATAGTTTGAAAACGTCATTAAAAAATTATATTCCCTGCAACGTCTCTGTTTTTCAGACTTTGCTGAGGTGTTAATTGGCTTTAAGACATCTCTAGCTAAATGTCTTCCTGGAATATAAAGTAATAGTAAAAATACATTTTTCCCCCCTCTGTGTCCCTCCCAAGTTTTGCCCGCTCTCAACACGCCGTCCCCCAGGCCTCCCATTTGTGTCTTTTATATTAAGAGTCTGCCTGCTTTCTGGCACCATGAAAGGTGCCATTGTGAGATATTTAAAAAATATATATGAAATCTGGTTCTTGTATTGAAAGAATTTGGCATAACTGAAGACACATGTAAGGACTGACTTTAAAATATACACCCAGCAAAGGCTTCACAGATAAAGATCCGCTGAGACTCAGCCATGAGGGCCTCCCTGCTGCTCCGGCCCACGGTCCTGCAGCAACCTGTCCCTGACAGGCTCTGCTGACTCTTGTATTAACAGTGGATCTCTCACTCTCTGGACCTCTGGTCATCAGACCCCACTATTCCCCCTTCCCTACACAGCCCTGCTTTAAGTTTCTTACTCGGGGCAGCCCAATCTGGGGTCACGGGCCTCACTCCCCATCTTCAGCAGGCATCTTATGGAAAGAGATTTCTGACCTGGCCTCCTGAGTTTCTTTTCCTTCCCTTCCTCCTTTCCTTTCTTTCTTCTTCTCCTTCCTTCCTTCCCTCCTTCCCTCCCTCCTTCCCTCCTTCCTTCCTTCCTTCCTTCCTTCCTTCCTTCCTTCCTTCCTTCCCTCCTTCCCTCCCTCCCTCCTTCCTTCCTTCCTTCCTTCCTTCCTTCCTTCCTTCCTTCCTTCCTTCCTTCTTTCCTTCCTTCCTTCCTTCCTAAAAAGAGTCTTGCTGCATACCTCAGATAGCCTCAAACTCACAATCCTCCTGCTTCAGCCTCCTAAGCCATGCTGCTACAAGGCTGTGCCACTGTAACTGCTTCTCCTTGGTTTCTAAGTCAGGGTCTGGTTGAAATGTGAGTATTTATTGTTTGCTCTAGGGTCCCAGAACAGCTCTAAGGCACTAGTATGCCTTTGTTTATAAAACAAACAAGCAAGCAAAGCCTGTTATTTCAATGTAACCCCATACTAGAGCCTGTTAGTCCCTGGAGGGGATGACAAATTGTTCTTCCACTTGGGTAAGACAATAGTGAGGACTCCTGTGGAAGAGTACAGAGACCAGGCTGGGATCCTGATCGTCATCTGTAGTAACTCTGAACACATGACTAGCACAGCCCTTGAGGTAGAGGGCTCTGTACCCTGCTAAAAGTTTAGAAAACATCCTGCTGGGCTTTCTCTCTGTCTCTCTTTTCTGTGCCAATTTTTCACTCCTGCCTGACCTCTAAACCATCTTTTACACCATCTTCAGCTTCCTGATAGATGGATTTAGAAGTGTGCTCAGCATCTGCTGTACAAGTTCTTTTTTTTTTTTTTAAGATTTATTTATTTATTATATGTGAGTGCACTGTAGCTGTCTTCAGACACACCAGAAGAGGGTATCAGATCTCATTGGATGGTTGTGAGCCACCTTGTGGTTGCTGGGATTTGAACTCAGGACCTTCGGAAGAGCAGTCAGTGCTCTTAACCATTGAGCCATCTCACCAGCCCCAGCTGTACAAGTTCTTTGGATCCCAGGTGTCTGACTTTCTCATATGATTACACTTGATCTCTGGCTTCCATGCACATCAAAAAACTGTGCATGACTACACACATATGCGTACACAGGCACACGCACACAACACATATCCCTAGTCCCTGTGATGAGCATGTCACTGTACAAAGATAAGAACAAGAAATCATGCATTAAGAAACTCATACTAGCCCAACACCAGGAGTAACTGGAACCAGCTGGACCCAGGCACGCAGGAACTCCGCCAGACCAGTGGTACGGGTTTCTTCTGGGCTGTTTGGGCTGGTGCCCTGAGCAGACCTTAGGCACAAACTCAACAACCAGTCCCAAAATACCCAGAGGAAGCTCCACTCCCAGGCACTCTAACACACTCAGGATCATAGGATCCCAGGATCCCAGGAGCTTGGTCACATCAGGATCTTAGGGTCCCAGAGACAGCTTGACTCCCAGGAGCTCGGACACACCCAGGATCTTAGGATCACAGGATCCCAGAATCATAGGATCACAGAGACAGCTTGATTATGAGGAGTTCTGACACAACCAGGATCACAGGAAGGACAGGCTCCAGTCAGATATAGGGAGGGCAGGTAGACTAGAGATAACCAGATGGTGGAGGTAAGCACAAGAACATAAGCAACAGAAACCAAAGTTACTTGGCATCATCAGAACTCAGTTTTTTTCCACCATAGCAAGTCCTGGATACACCGTCACACCTGAGTAGCAAGATTCAGCTCTAAAATCACTTCTCATGATGATGATAGAGGACTTTAAGAAGGACATAAATAACTCCCTTAAAGAAATACAGGAGAACACAGGTAAACAGGTAGAAGCCCTTAAAGAGGAATCACAAAAATCCCTTAAAGAATTATAGGAAAACACAATCAAACAGGCAAAGGAAATGAACAAAACCATCCAGGATCTAAAAAGGGAACTAGAAGCAATAAAGAAATCACAAAAGTGATACATCTTTGGAGATAGAAAACCTAGATCAGGAGTCATAGATGCAAACATCAACAACAGAATATAAGAGCTAAAAGAGAGAATCTCAGATGCAGAAGATACCATAGAAAACATTGGCACAACATCAAAGAAAACACAAAAAGCAAAAAATCTTTTACCCCAAAACATACAGAAAATCCAGGACACAATGAGAAGGCCAAACTTAAGGATAATAGCTATAGAAGAGAGTGAAGATTCCCAACTTAAAGGACCAGTAGATATCTTCAACAAAATTATAGAAGAAAACTTGCCTAACCCAAAGAAAGATGTGCCCATGAACATACAAGAAGCTACAGACTCCAAATAGACTGGACTAGAACAGAAATTCCTCCCATCACATAATAATGAAAACACCAAATACACTAAGCAAAGAAAGAATATTAAAATTAGTAAAGGAAAAAGGTCAAGTGACATATACAGGCAGACCTGTCAGAATTACACCAGACTTCTCACCAGAGACTATGAAAGCTAGAATAAATATCCTGGCAGATGTCATACAGACCCTAAGAGAACACAAATGCCAGCCCAGGCTACTATACTCAGCAAAACTCTCAATTACCACAGACTGAGAAAACAAGATATTCCATAACAAAACCGAATTTACCCAATATCTTTCCACAAATCTAGCCCTACAAAAAATAATAGGTGAAAAACACCAACATAAGGAGGGAAACTACACCCTAGAAAAAGCAAGAAAGTAATCTCTCAGCAAACCCACCCAAAAATATCTCCAACTCTAACAACAAAAATAACAGGAAATCACAATCACTTTTCCTTAACCTCTTTCTCTCTCCCTTTTGGTTTTTTAGATTTTTTGGGGTTTTTGAGTCAGGGTTTCTCTGTATAACTCTGGCTGTCCTGGAACTCACTTTGTAGACCAGGCTGGCCTCAAACTCAGAAATCCGCCTGCCTCTACCTCCCAGAGTGCTGGGATTATAGGTGTGCGCCAACACCGCCTGGCTAATATCTCTTAATATGAAAATTAATATTACTAATATATCTTAATCAATTGAAATTCAGAAATATGAGGAATTAAAAATTTTTTGGCTGTCACCCCATGGTCTCTCTAATTTGGTAATTGGAGAGCTATGCCCAATATTGTACAATCCATATGCACTTTGTGCTTGTTTGTATGGGACAGTGTTTTGCTGTGTACCACATAATGGTCTTAAAAGCATGCTTCTCCTATCTCAGCCTCTCTATTAGGAGTGTTTATTTGATGTTTTTACACTATTCTATGGTTTTCAGAACAGCTTACATATTTCAAAATTATTTATATAGCCAAAAGAAATGTAGACAATTAATTTGGTAGGTGGCTTGTAAGAGAACAACAAAGAGCAAGACTGAATGTTTTGCTTGATATTTACAATTATTGTATCAGTTTTGAAGATGACCTCATAAGTTACTCTATTTCTGAGATGAATGCTTTTCAAAATCATCACAGACAATGAACCAGAATCTTACCCTCACCTAATGTCTGTGCCACTCTCCCTCAAAGCAGAACCATAGTTCATTGAAACAGTTGATGAATGGCTTCGTGAATAGACCATCTTAATACACTCACCATTTCTTAAATGAATATAACCTCTACCCTGTGGGCTGAGAATGATGACAATCACTCAAGTCAAATAGCTTTTTACCATAGCAGGAAATCTGTATCTAAATAATTGTGCCTACAATTCATTCCTTGGTGCAGCAGAACTGTCAACTCTTAGCTACTATGGAGGTATAAAATTCTTTGTTGCTGTGAGGTACCTTGAAGTACACACAGCCTTATTACAATGAACTCCAATGTCTAAAAATTGTTCTTATTTTGGGTTTGTACCACAATAAGAGTTAAAATTTTAAGCTCTACTAAAAACAAAACAAACAAACAAACAAACAAGATTGTTGCCATAGTTATGGTGTCTCTTCACTGCAGTAGAACATTGACTGAAACTGACGGGACACTAACAGTAAGGCTGTCTGAAATCTCATACAGAGTCACGTGATCTATGTACCTAAAATTATATAAAATATATAAGTCTATGTATCCATAGTTAAAAAATAACTGTGTCTATATCAACTTTTAACTGCAAATTGATAATGATATGATTAACTTGTTGCTACATTTTGTATGAGTGCCTTTTTAAGAAAAAAATATACTCGCGCATATAAGCAAAAGAAAAAATTTAGAAGATATTTATCAGTAAATATTTTGGAATGAATGACCTTGAAATTAGAATTAGGTAGCAGAGCCGGGTGGTGGTGGCACATGCCTTTAATCCCAGCACTTGGGAGGCAGAGGCAGGTGGATTTCTAAGTTCGAGGACAGCCAGAGCTATACAGAGAAACCCTGTCTTGAAAAAGAAACCAAAAAAAAAACAAAAAAACAAAACAAACAAACAAAACATAAAAAAAAAAGAATTAGGTAGCAGAGATTGTCAGACTTATATCCACTTAAAATATATATTATATGCATTGTATTCATTAAGTATATATTATAGTATATATTTATATTTATATATATATATATACTTAAAGTATCAGTTGTTACAATATTTCTTGTCAACATTTTTTAATATATATGATAAAGAGTTAAAAAATTTAAAAAAAATTGCTACTAATCATGTGGCACTCAGAGGGCTCGTTACTTTTGGCAACAACAATCAGGAAAGGGGCACAACCATCTGACTTTCTGGAACGTATGTTTGATCAAGCTGGGGAACGTATGAAATATGTATGACAGTGTGATTCTGTGAAAGCCATGCAAGGTAAAGGTTACAGAGACTGCTCGAGAGATAGACAGAAAAAGGTAGAGGAAAGTAGCATCTGAAACATGACATGAAGATGCAAGCCACACAGAGTGCCGGGAAAAAAAATCCAGGGAGAGAGAGGACAGCACAGGGCCCCGAGGACGAGCATGCCTGAAGCACTCAAGGGAAAGCGGAAGGACTGTTGGCATAAGGTCTCGCCATAGGGCGCAGAGTGGTGGGGGATGCAGTAGGAGCGGCGGTAGAATAGAAGACAGCCAGGAAAGACCCATTACACCAGGCCGTGACTTCCCGCCAGGCTTCAAAGCTGCTCTGGTCACTAGGTTTAGAATAGACTAAAGAGAACATAGACACAGATTGGAGGAGCAGAGAGTCTCAGAATCATCTAGAGCTGTGGTTCTCAACCTTCTAATGCTGAGACCCTTTATTACAGTTCCTCATCCCCCAACCATAAAATTATTCTGGTTCATAGCTGTAATATCGATACTGCTATGAATGAGAATGGAAACATCCAACATGTAGAATATCTGAGAAGTGATCCCCAGGAGGTCATGACCCACAGGTTGAGAAACATTGTTCACCATTTCACCTTCAGGCCCGGGGAGACCATGCCATAGCTCCGAGCTTTACCACCACACTCCCCAGCTGACCCCGAGGGAAGGTTTTGCCACTTCTGTGTCTGAAGCACTGAGGTCCTGGATACGGCTCTGCCCACGTCAATAACCCAAGTCACTCAGGACTTTATCTGCTCACCACATGGAGAAGAGATATGTAGAGGATGAAGCCTAAATTCACACTATCCGCATTGTGAGGATTCCTTGGCTTTATTAGCAGGCCACACTAGGTAATGCTGCAGTAACAACCTCTAAACCTCAGTAGCACTTACCATGATAAATGTTAACTTCTTGCTTAAGTTGAATGTGCAGGGCATATTGGTTAGAGTTCTTGGCTGTCATCGCTACTCAGAGTGCTGTACACTAGTGACATGAAGTTAAGGAGTTATAATAAAACTTGCCCAGCCATTAAACCTTCTGCAGGAATGACACTTGTGCCTAATGAAGTCACAAGGTCACATATAACTTCAGAGAGATAAAGCCCTGACATATTTATGAATAACACTAGTGACAGCTACACTAGCCCTATAAATCAATATAAATATTATCAAGATTATTTAATTGGAGAGAAAAATATATTCAAAAAGAATATAAATCTAAAGATATCTTATAATCAGAAAAAAGAAAAAGGAAGTGAAGAAACAATTCCAAGACACAATAAGATAAAATGATTAAGACATTTATATTTAGTAGAAATTCCAGATGCGGCTAGAAAAACTTGGAGAAGAACAATAGTGGAAAAGAACGCAGATGAGGATACTTTTAGAAATGAAGATGGAAAGGGATACAAAGTCACAAGCAAGATTATAAAAGAATCCACTATAGACTCATTAAGGACAAACCCCAGAATATCAGAGATGAGAAGAAGAGAGAATTTTTAGGCACCCACAAAGAAAGGATAGACGCCAGAAAGCCATGTATCAATGTTGTCAAAATTCAGAAGAAACCATCACTATCAGATAGTGTTTGGTTTGTTTGTTTGTTTGTTTGTTTGTCTTGAATGGATAAGCAAGCATGAGATGTTTCTAGGTAAACAAGATTGGAATATTTACATCCACAAATTCATTGGAAGAGCTAGTAACATGTACTCTGCTGGAAATCTGTAATGGAAAATCAGCAAGCCAAACATATAATGCTTAAAACCAATAACACAGTAAAACCAGATGGAGTTAGGTACAGAAGGCTGGTCCAATATTAAATCAAATTACATAATCCCCCATCTCAACAGGTAAACAAGGAAAATACTGTGATCTTTATGAATGATCACGTAAAAATCCAATACCACTTTATGATATTAAATATAATAGCTTGAGCATATATATATATATATATATATATATATATATATATATATATATGTATGTATGTATGTATGTATGTTCAGGGCCTTAGTTTGATCTCCAGTCCCGAAAACATGCATGTGAGCAAACAAACAGCAACAGAAAGCCCCAGGACAGTAGGAATAGGAAGAGCTTACATAAGACCCTTCAGCCAGTGGTTGCAATGCTGCTTCTGGGAGAGGAACCACAGAGAGAGTCCAGCCACACCCTTGTTACTCAGTGTAATTTTGGACATGCTAGCAAGTGCAATGGACAGAATAAAGCAATCAAGGCAGGCATCTTGGGAAAGAAGAAATAAAACTGCCTGAGGTTTCAGAAAACATTGCCTACCAGAAAATCCCCAGGAATGTAAAATAGCCAGAGCCAAACCAAACCCCCAAACCCCGAGCAGTTTCAATGAAGTTCATCAGGGTCCTTGGACAGAAGAGCAGACCCAGCATCAACTGTACCACCGTACTGACAGCAGACAAATGGGAGGCCAAATGGAAACCACTACTGTTGATAATCTCTCCAAGGAAAACAAAATGTGTAAGGACAAACACTCCAGAGACGTGCAGGATCCGTAAGCTCAAAATGGTGCTAGTGAAAGAAATCAAACTGGATAATTGACGAGAAACATATTTTATTCATGACTCGGAAGACTCAACAAAATAAAGCTGTCAGTTCTGCTTGAACATCAGCCTTACAGGCTTAAGGCAGCTCCTATTAAGACCACAGCCAGGTTCTCTGTAAATATAAACAAGCCTGAGACTATTGTCACAAAGAATGAAGAGAAAAGTTCTACGTGATTGTAAGGCTTTCTGCAGAGCTGCAGTGATCAGGCCTAGGTACTGGTATTTGTGCAGGGACATATAGATGCAGGTATCCCCTCAACAAAGCAGAGGACCTGGCAACATATGCACGCGCGCGCGCGCGCGCGCGCGCACACACACACACACACACACACACAGAGCAGGGGGGAAGTTCATCTAGTTTTTAACAAAGCTGCTTTGCTCAAGCATTTTCTTACAGCAATGGCCTGAGGTGACAGCCATCGCAGGGATGGGGACAGGAAAGCCAAGGATTCTGTGTGTGCCCAGAGAAAATGGCATGTGAAGAAGAATTAGGTATGGTGGGCAGATTGTCAAGATTCTGGGGCAAAGGTAAAATTCTGAGGAGATGAGGTAGGACTGAGTGTGTTGAGCCATGCATAGATCTGGAAAATGCTGGTTCTCAGGAGATGTATGCATTCAGGGCTGAGAATGGCCAAGGAACTATGAAATAATGAAAGCTGAATTCTTCACTTAGAAGAGTGCTTCCTGGAGGAAGGAGTCATATGAATGAGAGAATAAAATGGTCAAGATGTTTCTGGAAAATTGAACGGAGTATGGCTTTGAACAAGTCATATACTGAATGAAGTTAAGGATAAGGCAAAAATAAAAATAGCTAGAAAGACTGAAAGGTCATCTAGAGGAGCTAATAACAATCCTTCCCCACCGGGCATAGCAGTGCAGATATTTAATCCCAGCACTGTGGAGGCAGAGGTAGGTGAATCTCTTAAGTATGAGGCTAGCCTTGTCTACATACTGAATTCCAGAATATCTACAGCAACATAGTAAGATTCTAACCTTAGGAAAAAGTGTAAGAAAATCGTTGTATTCCTTTGAAGAACATTGCCATCCATACACTTGAACAAATGTTAGTATGAAAACAGAACAGATCACTAAAACCAGCCAGCATCACTTCCTGGGGGTGCTATTTCCAAGGTGTTGGTTCTGGCGTGGAAACCTGCTGCCATCACTGTTTCTTTATAATTCTTCCAGAACGCGGGCTTATCCTCTTCTCATTGATAAGTTGCAGAGGCCAAAGGCGGGTGAATTATGGACAGGTCAGAGACAAACATGGTGAAGCAAGACGTGAGGTCAGGGCCATCTGAGTTCCGTGGCCATGGTCTTTAATCCTCACAGCACAGTGGAGCCTCCTGGGTCTGTTGGGAAGCGGGGTGAACTCATCATTTACAGAAGGCAATGGGAATCTTTTAAAAACCACAGCCATAATCAACAACATCCACATCTTCCTTTGCTTTTAATGGCCGCAGTGGTATAAGCACAGCACCTCGAAACAAAGTCTGTACACGTGTTCTTATTAGCTTAAGCTCTAAACATCTGTCATGAAGGTGTGTGTCCCGGCCACTCAGTCTTCAGCTATCTGTGTTACCTGGGAAAGTTACAGACATCCACACACAATTTTAGTGTGTGCTGAATGAAGCTATGAACATGAAATCATATTTAAAAAAAAAAAACATTCTGTACTCAGTGGGAAATGGAGCGAGTGGGAAAAGGTTTTTTGAAGATCAGAGAAAACCACCAATTTATTGATTTTTCCATTTGTAAACCTTGTTTCTGTTTCCTCTGATGTTAAGATGATCTTGGGGCCTGAATATACCAAGACACATACTTAGGTGCCTCACATTTCTTTTAGCATGGATTAAATAGCTAAAACCATTGCCAGCGCTGGAAAGAGACAGTTCATTGTTTTTCCCGGCAACATTGTCCAGCCAAGCCCTCTTGTTCCGCACTCACAAAAGCTCGCCAGCCTTACCCATTGTGCCTAAGATGACTCTAGGGCACGCACTAGAAAAACATATTTAAGATTTGTTGCTTTCAGAAGTTAGAGTTCTAAAAATGCATTTTGTTGAATTGCCTCCCACTTCTGGGTATACCCAGATTTCAACGCTGTCAGGAGGTACTGAGGTGAGCCCCAGAGAGCCTTCAACACAGAGAAGCTGTGCACTTAGAACACCGAAGTGCTGCCAGGCCTCTGCGGGCAGCCTGAGGAGGGAACTTGCCCAACTCTGACACAACAGCTTCATCTGCTCAAACAACAAAAGCACCTGTTGCCGGGCAGGCTCACAGCCTGCTATAAAAACATCACCGGGAACGTTGTGATCCTGTCTCTGCCATGCTGGCTACAAGTTAGTCAAAGAGCCCGGGTAACTCTCATCCTTGCTAATCCTTGGTCTCCTGGTCCATGAAATCCTCATGTAGGAAAGTCTGAGAGGAATTTTGGCATGACAGAAATGACAATGAGTCACAGGGTCTCCCAGGAATATTTTATTGCTACTGATGATAGCATCAGTAGCCTGCTTATCATTTTGTGTCATGATAAAATGACAGTGAATGTTCTTTTGCCATAATAAACCCAAAGAAAGGTATTGGCAAGAAAAGAGTCACCAAACCCGAGACAGGTGCCTTCATACTTTGAGATACTCTTGTCAGCCCAACAGGCTTCTGTGTTTGAACACTTGGTCTCTAGCTAGTGGTACTCTTTGGGGGGAATTTACAGTACCTTCAGGACTTGCAGCCGAGGTGGTAGCTGTAGGCCATCAAGAGCTGGGCGTTGAGGGTTTATACCTCACTTCTGTTCGCTGTTCCTGTGTGGAACTATCCTGTCATTCCAAACCACTTCCTGTCCATCTCTCTGTTTCCTGTGTTGAACTTTACTATCATTCCAAACCACTTCCTGTTTAGCTCTCTGTTTCCTGCGTGACCTTCCTGTCATTCCAACCAGTACCGATGCCCTACCTGCTGTGGTTTCCCCACAAGGGACTATACTCTCTAAACCATGAGCTAAAGTAAATCTCTAACTTAAGTTGCTTCTGTCAAGTATTCTGTCACAGCAATAAGAAACGGGACTAATGCATCACTGGTGTTGGTTATTCTCTGTTGTGAACGTGGCATAACCTACAGTCGCCTGGGAAAATGAAGCCTCCATTGAAGTCTGGTCTCTACCGGATTGGCCTGGGGCATGTCTGTGCGCATTATCCTCATTGATAATTGATGTAAACAAGGCCAACTCATCATGGACAGTACCATCCCTGGGCAGATTGTCCTTAGCTCTGTAAGAGAACAAACCTGTAAGTGGTGTTCTTCCATGGTTCCTACTTCGGCTCCTGCCATGCCTTCCCTCAAAGATGGATTGTGAACTGGAAGTGGAAGCCAAGTAAACCCTCTCCTCCCTGGTTGCCATTGGTCATGTATTTATTACAGCCACAGAAAGCACAGTTTGAACACTGAGGCTGTGGCTATCAGCCAGGTAGCTACATTAGTCAAGTGAATCCATGGAAGTACGCCATTGAAAACCAATGAATTGTGTTCCCAACTAAAATACCAAAGATGGTTCTACAAGTTCTACCCTCTACCTCCCTCCTTTTGCCTGCCCCACCCCAACTCCTCTCCTGTCCTCAGCCCCACCCCCCAGTTTTTCTCTTTTCTTTTTTTTCTTATTTTTGCCCCAAAATTTTTGCATGCAATATATTTTGGTCATTTCCCCCCACCTCAGTTTTATGAGACCATGTTTCATCTACAGCCTAGATTGGCCTTAAAGCTATGGTCTTCCTCCCTCAGCTTCCCGAGTATTGAGATTTCTGGTATGGACAGCCATGCCTGACTTATTAATTCTTTCCTGCATCAACTTCAAGGAGCCATATAGTCTAGAATTAACAGTGGAGAGCCTGGGGTCGGGCTGCCAGGCATCATATTGCCACCGTATCATCTTCCACTGTGTATTGCTGCCCGGGTACTTCTAGCTATTCTTGCCTTGGTTCCCCATCTGTAAAGCAACGTGTAGGTAGAACTTACTTCACAGTGCTATTGTAAGGATTAAATTAGTTAATTTTATACTGGAGTGTAGTTTCCGAACTACAATAACTGTTGCAGGAATAGAATGGTGTCATTACTGAGCCTCACACAGAGCCATGGTGGCTGGGATTAAACTGTGCCCAGAACCTGAATAGTTGGCCTTCTCTCCACTCACCTTGCTGGAATACTTAGTAATGTGCTAGCTCATGACCTTGCTTCTTCTCTTGGTAACAGCAGCCCTCAGAAAGACGCCACAGGGCTTATTAAAGCTCCCTGGTCACCTCACACCAATCTATCCAAAACGTGGCAGGGACCTTCATTCAAGCATTACAGGGAAGTCAGTGCACAAGCCCACACGCTAGCTGGTTTTGTCACCTGACACCACTGCCTCACCCTTCAGCCAAGCCCTTGATGTCTACGTTCTCTTAACAGCCCAGCTAATCGTTAGCAATCTCCGGTCCTTTGAGCTCTGTTTCCTTAGCCTGAGATAGTCTTGGGACACTTGAAGAACAAGGTTTCCTTTGTCCGATCTTCAGTCACGTCATTTTATCTGAAGAGGGTCTCTCTAAGCACTCTGGGAAATCCCCACCAGTTAAACTGTCTGTAACCTGCCTGGTTTCTAGACAGAACATTGGTAACTACCTGGCACAGAATCTCAACATTTGTTTATTAATATGTTGCCCATCTCTCTAACAGGAGGAGTCCACAAACCTATTTTATTCACTGCTGTTTCACAAACTGTGTTATATAAATTAATGAGTTCGAGTGGATAGTAGAACAGTTTCTATTGGACTCTTATCCGAGGAAAGAAGAGTCACAGGAGGACATTTATTTTCTTGTCCTATAATCCCCAAGAGGCCAATGTTCACAACTACCCTGCCCAACCCATTTTGCTTTTATCCCTGTTTCACGTGTTACTGGTCTGTTTGATTAGTGAAGCTCAGTATGATATCTGACTTTATGCACTCTGATGGAGTGATTGACTGATTGACGATTGATTAACTCTAGGCTTTTCTTCTTTACCACTTTGTTCCCAGAAATAATGACGCTGAGACTTAATTATTTATTAATAAATGCTTAGGTCAGTAGCCTTGGCTCTGTTCCCCAACTAGTTCATATCTCAATAATCATCCATTTTATTCTATTCTAAGTGTGCCACATGGCCGGCTACCTTTTTCTCATGTGTTTCATGAGGTGTTTCATGTGTCTGTCCCCTCACAGTTCCTTAGCAAATCCCTGGCTCACCGATCTCCCAGAATTCTCTCTCTTCCTGATGGATGTCCCACCTTCTAATTCTGCCGTAGCTCATTGGCCGTAGACTTTTTGATTGACAGGTGATGCTGATAATAAGAGATTCTCTCCATAACTGATCGATTTAATCGATTTATTTTTAAATAGCGCCCACTATGTAGCCCAGGCTTGTCTGGAACTCACTATGTCGAGCAGGCTAGTCCCACACGTACAGTTACCCTCCTATTGAGAGTTTGTATGTCACCATGCTTGATTTATATAATTTACCCTGTTTTTAAAAAAAGTCTTTTCTTTTTATGTTTATGGGTGTTTGTGTGTATGTCTGTGCACTTTGTGTGTTCCGCTCCTGTGGAGGCCAAAAGAAGGTGCTGGGCTCCCTAGAACCAGAGGTATGCAGTTGAGAGCTGGCATGTAGGTGCTGGGAACTGAACATGGGTCCTTCTGGAAGAGCAGCCAGTGCTGTAGATTGCTGAGCCACCTCTATAGCATGAAAACAGGCAACAATACAAATAACAACAACAACAACAAAAAAAAATCCAGACTGGAATATGTCCAGTATGATTCTATTCATGTGAAGCTAGGGATGAGATCTAATCCACAATGACAGCAAGCAGATTAATGTTTGTTCAGGAGGTTGGGGGAGGGGAGGTGTGACAAGAAGTATTGGGAAGGGCCTGAAGGACATCTGGGGAAAGTGCTGATGTATTTATATTTTGGTGATGGTTTCATGGATTTATAAATAGATTAGATCTCGCCAAATTGAAGCTAGATGTTGTAGCACATACCTGCAGTCCCAGCACTAAGGAAGCTAAGTCAGGAGGATTGTGGGTTCAAATCCAGGCTAGGCTACATATTGAGACCCTCTCCCTCAAAACAAGAGCAACAAAATAAACTTGTCAAATTGTACTCCTTAAATATATTCCATTTATTATATATAATTCTTTTGTTCAATAAGGCTGTTTTGAATGGGGGGGGGGGCAGATAACTTGCCTGAGGTCACGCTATTTCTGGTGTGACTTCCATTCCGAGCATTAGCACTAGGTGATTAATGATGCTTGGGTTTTGAACATTAATGACTTCCCATCTGCAATAGCATTCATTTAGGTATCCTCTGTGTGGAAGGGAGAACTCTGCATTTGCAGTGGGGAGGGTAGGTGCTCATCTGTTTTCTAAATTTGGTTCCTTGAGTTCAAATCAGAACCAAGTAGACAGAAGTCATTGGTGGTGTCTATGGGATGGCAGTAAGATGGCTACTGCACAGAGCATCCAGATGTGCACATGGAGAGAATTAAATGTCTTCCCCAAGGTCATTGAGAGAAGTGTCGGTGCTGGTGTCAGACTCGGGACAGACAGCCTGCCTTCTGTTTCTCAGCATGAACAACATCGTGTTCTTTCTTTCTCTTTTTTTATCCTGTGCTTGAGCTCACACCCGGGCCTCCCGTGCTCCAGTAGGAACTGTACCACAAAGCCTCCAGACACCCAGCCCTCCTCCTCCCGTCCTTTCCTGGCAAATTATGACTTTTCCTCCCCAGTAGTTTCTAAAATATCTGTTTCTCACAGATTTCTGTGCATATCTTCTTTTTGTCTCGTGCGAGAGAGGCCTTCTAGGTGCTTCCTGGTACATAGGGCTCATTGTTGTCCTTTCCCCCTATTGTCCTTGGGAAGGAGGCACCAGCTGCTCAAGGCCGGATCAGCAGAAGTAGGCAATGAAAAAGTCATATCGTAAACTGCGCATGTCAGAATAAGGCTGGCATCTCAGCTCTTTCAAGGGCTCTCACTTTACTCAATACATGTGTTTCTTATAAATCGATTGTTTTACCATTAAGTGGCAATCTTACAAAAAAACTTTGCTGTGTGACGCTGAATGCCTGCTTAATGCTTATTGTCACAAAGGCATTCAGATGAGTCAGACCAAGCGAAACAGGTGCACCCTCAAGGAAAACAGAGTGCTTCTCAGATACATGAGGTCAATGTTTAAGTTTTGTTTTCGTGATTATAATGTAAATACATCACTGCTCACTCCCCTTTCTTCCCTCCACACTCTTCCATATACCCCTCGTTTTTAATTAAGTAGCTCTTCACATACTCAGTGCATCAATCTGCCCTCTTTAATAAACTTGTATTCCCAGGTCCTGTGGCCTGTTCATTTATTGCTGGGATCTAAGAGTATATTTTGATGCTAATAGCTATTAAAGGGATACCCTTGGTGCACTCTTTATGGTATTAATATTACTCCTAACTTATTTATTATGAGAAGTTATATGTGTATGTGCATATTTTTGTATGCATTTATATGTTTGGATGTATTTACAGATCTATACCACTTTGTGCACACATACATATACATACATACATTCATAATTGTTCCTCCACATCTGTAGACTCTGCATCTATGATTTCACCCAAGCACAGGTCAAAAATAGTTAGGAAAAAAAATAAAGTTTGTATTGTGAATGAAAAAAGTAAATAAAAGAGAGGCCATGAGTGCTCTGAGGTGTGGTGGAGGTGGAGGCTTATTGTAGATCTGAGAGAGAGCAGGGCCAGAGGCATCTGGAAGGGTCCAGACAGAACATGACCAGGAGACTGACCTGGGCCGTGGAGGGGGATGTGATTAGGGAAAGGAGAGAGGGGAACCAGGAGCAGTGGCCAAGGGGACAGAGGCCGAAAGGGCATGTGACCCAAACAGCTGGGCTGAAGAGGGAAGAATGGCTGGAGGACAGGTGTGCCAGCCAGGAGGACCCTATAACAGAAAGGGACGGAAGAGGACCTTGTGGCCAGAGTCTGCTTTGATATGTTAATAGGGTTCTTAGTCAGTTATCCCAGGTTAGAGACCCAACATATTGAGCAAATGCTACAGACTTTTCTTGTCATTATTCCCTGAGCAATCTAAGGGCTTATATACTATTTACATTGTCTTCGGTATCACAAGGAGTCTCGAGATGTTTTAAAGTGTATTGGAGGGTGTACAGGTTATTGGAAACGACTTCAGCATTTCACAGAAGAGATTTGAGTACCTATGGATTTCATTATCCGTAGGATTCCTGGGACTGATCCCCCCCCCCCCCCCCGTGTGGTGTGTGTGTGTGTGTGTGTGTGTGTCTGTGTCTATTTCTTAAATTGGAGCACTTAGTCCCTCTGTATTTGTAAACATTCCTGAGTGATCCAAGGTAAGCCTGTTCTGGCAGACAGAAAAACGTATGAAAGTAAATCTCTTGTTTGATCTTTTTTTCCATTATTATCTTTGCTTATATATAAATAATCACTAGCATGTGTCTTTGGATCTAACTATGGATATTGGAACCTTTAGTTTTTGTTCTTTTTTTTCTTTCAATTTTGAAGACTAGATACTATCAGCAGCAAGTTAGTAAAGGAAATGGATACTTGGTTAAGTCCAAGCTTACCAAAGATCCCCGAAGTACCATGCTTTATAAAACAGGAGCAGGCACCACCAAGGAGACATTAGTCATGTCTGCACAGGGAAATCTGTGGCTGCATGACCAAAAATTGTTTGTGTCGGTACAGTTCAGAAACAGAGACCCTGTGCAATTGTTCTGGCTACTGTAACTTTACAGTTTGGTTGACCCAATGCCACAAAAAAAGTCTGCTAGAAATGCAAGTCACCTAAAAATATCTTGTTTGTTGCTGAGGTGGCTCAGTCCGATGTCCTCTGATTTGCTTGTTAGTCTCCAAGAATCATTTGTGACTGTTTTGTGCCTGGGTTAGCCAAGGTCATAGCTGTGGTTCCATGTGACTCACAAAACATGGCTTCTGCCCCAGACTTGATGGCTTCTCCCTTCTAGTTCTGTATGTGATCTGACCTAGTTCTTTGGTGCCAAGCATTGATGCTATGACAGAGGCCCCTCTAGCCTATATATTTCCTCTGAGATTCAGATTAGAATTTGAAGTCATTTACCTGACTTTCAAACTTAAAAGATCCAAAATGAATGTGATCCCCTCCACCCCAGTCTGTGCCCTTCCGTGTGGACTCTTTCTTAAGTCAGGCAGATGGCTCTATCCTCTGCCAATTGTTCATGTTGAACCTTCGCCATTATTCTTGAATAACGGGAAAGATTCTTTTGGTCTCATTTTGTCTGGACAAAGTCTACTTTCAAGATATAATCAATCAGAGTATATCAGCATCTTGTTTGGTTGTTTTGGTTGGTGTTTGGTTTTGTTTTTTATTTTTGTTATTGTTGTTGTTTGGGGTTTTGGTTTTATGAGACTTTGGGGATTTTTTTGTTTGTTTTTTGTTTTTTCGAGACAGGGTTTCTCTGTGTAGCCCTGGCTGTCCTTGAACTCACTCTGTAGACCAGGCTGGCCTTGAACTCAGAAATACATCTGCCTCCCAAGTGCTGGGATTAAAGGTGTGTGCCACCACCACCCGGCTGAGACTGTTTTTGTTAATGTAGCCCTAGCTGTCCTGGAAATCATTGTGAAGATAAGGTTGGCCTCTAACTCACAGAGATCTACCTGCCTCCTGCCTCCTGCCTCCTGCCTCCTGCCTCCTGCCTCCTGCCTCCTGCCTCCTGCCTCCTGCCTCCTGCCTCCTGCCTCCTGCCTCCTGCCTCCTGCCTCCTGCCTCCTGAGAGCTGGGATCAAAAGCCCAGCATGGTCGACATCTTTATTGAACACCTACAGACTCTCGTTGTCAGTATTCCCTAAACAATATAGTATTACCACTGCTTCTGTAGCATTAATATTGCACTGTATATTAAAAGTAATCTAGAGATCACTTAACGTGTCCAGGAGGGTATGAATATTTTGTATAAGGGATTTGATTGTCTCTATATGTTGACATCCAGTGGAGGGGATCCTGGAACTGATTCTCTTGATACTTAAGACCACTGGGTAGCCAGAAGTCTGAGCACTTCTTATCAACTCTGACCCTCCTCGCTGGTCTCATCCACTAACTTCTCGCAGATTTTTGCCTTAGCTTGCTATGGTTTCTTAGTATTAATACTCACCTCCCCACCCCATCCCCTGTCAAAAAGCCAGCATTTCCCAAAGCAGTTCTAGAGAGCAAGCCATCTTGCCTTTCATCCTAAGCTCTGTCTGATCCTGCCACTTGTAGCTTTCCTGGTCTCACCTGAGTCAACTCCCCATGTCGTGTCTGCCTCCTGACATTGCTCTCTGCTGTACCTGGTCCTCATCGGGCAAGCTTCTACTTCAGAAAACTTTATGTTCCTTTTGCCTGAGCTGTTACCCCTCCAGATATCTGCAAACCAGCTCCCACACTTTTCCCAAACATTTCTGTCTCTGCAGGACATCAATTTCCTGAGTAAAACAGCAATCCACCCCTCCCGCCTGCCTCTCTCTCCATCCATTATATTTTCCCCTATTATTTGACATACTCCACACTTACTTCTTTACGAGTTTATCTCTTGTGTGACAATCCACATTAGCCACTCTGAGCTAACTAGTTTCTGCCCTGAGAACCTTGTGCAGTGTCTGTAAGCACTCAGTCTCCCTAGAATGAATTCCATCCATTCATGAGCACACACACTTGGGAGTAATTGGGGCAGTGCCACTGTGTAGATCTGCCACAGCTCCAAGTTTCATCCACTGTACTCTATTGCTAAAGAATTTATTTGAGGGTGGCTAAACTCATAGCTCAGGCAGCTTTACTTTGGTTGTTTCCAGTTATGACAGCACACCGTGGAGTTGAGTTACCCTGTTCTGTGGAACATGGACATGGGCTATCATTCTCCCATGTGCTCTGTTGTTATGTAAGCAGAGAGTTTCTACAGGAGCAGAATGGCTATTGTAGATGATAAGGCTGGGGCATGCACAGAGCCTGAAAGAGGTAATCACATCTGTCCTGTTGCTCTGGAGCACAGGGTGGGCAGTCAACTCGCTGAATGCATGTAATGGTCAAGGCAGCATAATACAGTGACTGCCTGATAAATTCCTGAAGTAGTGAAGTAGCCCTATCAATCTTTCCTAGAGCTTTTGTTAAAGTATGAATGTGCAAAAGGTTATTTAGCAGGCTTTCCTATTGCCAAACTTAGTGATTTATGGTAAATCTGGAGGCAAAGGTTATGTTTTCCAGGGAGTGATAGGAAGGGCTTTCAGACAGAAATCCTAGCATCTTGGTCTCCGTCTCAGGTCCCTCCCTGCCTACCGCCTCCAGAGCTGCTCCAGTGGGGCCCACATGATTCAGCTGCCTGCAGACACTCATTCTTTATTGTGATCCTGTGGTTGACGTCAGAAGAAGCTTCTCTTAAAAGGCATTGCGAGACTTCAAAGGGAGATGGGGAGGAGAAATAGTCATATGTGGGTCTCTTAAATGCCTCTTTAGAAAGTAACAAAGGAGGGGAGTAAAATATTATATATGTGTGTGCGTGTAGAGTTATATATAGTTATGTATAGTTATATTGTGTGTGTGTGTGTGTGTATATATATATATATATATATATACACACTAAAAATCCTTTGATGGTAAGATGAGAAGGGTCTTATGAAATCAGATTGGAAGTGAGATTTGTCAAGCTCAGTCATGGAGGTTTATGTCACCCGAGCAAGCTCCACTGGGGTGACCTTTCCTTAGAGTCCCCTTGTGCTAGAAGCTGGTCAGTTGGGAGAGACAATGTCTTTCTTTTGTTTAATTGAATATATTCTTTATTCACATTTCAAATGTTATTCCCTTTTCCACCCCCACCCCCCCCACCCCCGCAGAAACCCCCTATCCCACCCCTTCCCCCGTGCTTCTATGAGGATGTTCCTCCACCCAACCCACTTCCACCTACCCGCTCTCGATTTCCCTACACTGGGGCATCTATAGAGCCTTCGTAGGACCAAGGACCTCTCCTCCCATTGATGCCTGACAAGGCCATCTTCTGCTACAAGTGCAGCTGGAGCCATGTGTACCCCTTGGTTGATGGCTTAGTCCCTGGGAGCTCTGGGGGTTTTGGCTGGTTGATATTGTTGTTCTTCCTATGAGGTTGCAATCCCCTTCTGCTCCTTCAGTTCTTTCTCTAATTCCTCTATTGAGGAGCCCACCTCAGTCCAATGTTGGCTGTGAGCATCTGTCTCTGTATTTGTAAGGCTCTGACAGGGCCTCTCAGGAGACAGCCACATCAGGCTCCTTTCAGCAAGCATTTCTTGGCATCTGCAATAGTGACTGTTTGTAGGATTTATAGGTTTGGTGACTGTTTATAGGATGAATCCAGTCTCTGGATGGCCTTTCCTTCAGTGTCTGCTCTACACTTTATCTCCATATCTACTCATATGTCCTGTCCTGTGAGTATTTTCTTCCCTTTCTCAGAAAAACTGGCTTCACCTAGACCACACTAGTAGCAACTCTTTCCCTTCTCCCATGCTCTTAAGCAAGACATGGCATACACAAGTTTGCCTTTCCCTTCCCCACCGGGACAACCCACATCAGCTGCGAGCACTCCATCAACCCTCGTCCTTCCTTCTCATTGTGCTACCCCATTTCACGCACCCACAAACAGGATCTCGGTGCCCATCCCAGGGCTCTGCAAACCCTTAGCCATGCAGCAGCACTCCTGAAACTACTTAGTTCCTCTGGCCAGGACAAAGAGGACATTCCAGTTCTCCTGCTGGGCCAGGGTGTGGAGAGGGACAGAGACAGAAGGCTCAGATGAAGCTGCCAGCAGATCCACTCCCTCTGGTGGCTTGAGGACATGGAGGTGGGGGGAGCCATGCTGAGAGCAGGACCCAGGGTGAGGAGTGTGTGGAGAGCCAGGAACATAAAGACCTGCCCTGGGGGCCAGAGCCCTTTCACTGCCCACTTCAGGATGGAATCCTGGCTGCCTCTGGCTGGGAGTGCCCACAGACAGCTGTGAACTTTTATAATAGCCCTACAAAGGTGAAGGGAAACCCAGAGGAGCCAGTAAGTAAGCAAATGATAAGAGTGATTACCGGAGAAGAGTCATGGAGGAAAATTAGATAAAAAAGAGTAAAGGAAAGTTGGTGATAGAAAAAGTGGTGCCCTATTTATAGTTCACCAAGATTCACCTTTGCTTCTAGCACATAGCACAAACCTAATCAGATTAGTTGTGAAGATGCTGTGGTACCCACCTCCCTCAGGAACAGTTAACAAGTGCTCTGCCAGTGGTGTAAATCCACAGCTACAAGTCACACAGAAGGTAAGACCTTGCTGTGCTTAGCTCTGGCTAAAATTTATGAGCACCAAAGTCCTAGTGAATAGCCCACCAATCTGCCTCGGGCAGGATGTAAGGACTTGCATACCTTTTGCCAACATAGTTTTAGAGGTTTAAAACTGACTAACAGACTATAAGACAAAATATATTCTTTCCTCATACTTCGAGAAGTATACCTCCATAATGTTCAAGTATAAGCCTGAGGCCAGGTTTGATTTTCGAGTTTTCTGAAATGTTGGTTTTGTGCTAGCTCATCTGATTGAGAAGACCGACCCCTGACCTCTCAGCCTGAAGCAATGCTGCGGATGTTAGCTGCCCCCCTCGGGTTCTGCCTTCAGTCCCTGGCTACTGTGCATGGGAGTTGAGAAAGATTCTTCCCACCAACAGCCATGTCGCATCGCTCCTCAGTACCAAGAGTTTCTTTGCTCATGTTGGAAGCTTGGAGACATGGACCCCCTTCCAGACATCTCCACAGTATGATCCTTACTATTCCATCAGGATGGACACACATAGCCCCGCCCCTCTCTTGGCTCAAGTCACAAAGCATTAGGAAAGCTGATCGTTCCTAAGAGCGTGGGCATTGGATGGGTTATGTCTTTTCCCAGCCCATGCACAACATGGCCTCTGGGTTTATTGGTTGTTGTTTTGTTGTTACAATTGTTGTTTGTCTCCTTTAAGAGTTTCAAAATGGCCGGGCGGTGGTGGCGCATGCCTATAATCCCAGCACTCTGGGAGGCAGAAGCAGGCGGATTTCTGAGTTCGAGACCAGCCTGGTGTACAGAGTGAGTTCCAGGACAGCCAGGGCTATACAGAGAAACCCTATCTCGAAAAAAACAAATCCAAAAAACAAAAAATAAAACAAAAAAAAGAGTTTCAAAATGGAGGCCAAAGAGATAGCGATTCCTCCCCCCCCCCCCCCCCCAACAGCCTATGTCCTTTCTCTCCCTCTGGAAACTATTTTGAGTCTGGGCTTCAAACTCCTGAGAGGAGGCTGAGAAAGTTGCCCAGAGAGGAACAGTTGCTTAGGGTGAACTCCATCCTCCTGGGTGCCCATCTTGATCGTTCATCTAGTAGATCTAATCGATCCGCAGAACTAAAATGTAAGCATACACTGAGGGTGTTCCTGAATATCTGTCAGCAGCAGCAGCATATGACCAGTGTTGACCTGATATTGAGGAGCTACCATTTAGGGACCTGTGCTGGCGACCTGTGCTACCTGAAGGCTTAAGAGTGGCAACGGCCAGCCATTCAAAGATGGATTATAACTGCGGCCCCAAGTCCTTCCTTTAGTGATGGAGAGGACATGCTTTTGATGAGACTCAGAGGCAGTGAGAACTAGAATTGCTGGGACAGGAGATGAGGGCTGGGAGAGGGAACCTGAAAGGCAACCAGGACGAAGAGGCTGGTGTGCCAAGGCTTGGAATGAGAGTGAGGAGGGGAGTGGGTGGAGATGCCCCCACACACAATATGATTTGGAGTTCAAGAAACCCATGCTTGTGACCTTTTAAAATAAGCTTGAGGGCTGGAGAGATGGCTCAGTGGGTAAGAGCACTGACTGCTCTTCCAGAGGTCCTGAGTTCAAATCCCAGCAACCACATGGTGGCTCACAACCATCTGTAATGGGATCTGATGCCTTCGTCTGGTGTGTATCTGAAGACAGCTACAGTATAGTCATATAAATAAAATAAATGAATCTTTTTTTGTTTTGGTTTTTTGGATTTGATTTTTTTTTTTTTTTTCGAGACAGGGTTTCTCTGTATAGCCCTGGCTGTCCTGGAACTCACTCTGTAGACCAGGCTGGCCTTGAACTCAGAAATCCACCTGCCTCTGCCTCCCAGAGTGCTGGGATTACAGGCGTGTGCCACCACTATCCAGCTAAATAAATCTTAAAATAAAATAAAAAATAAATAAGTAAAAATAAAATAAGCTTGAGTTTGTATAGTGACACTTACCTGCAGTTTCAGCTACAGGAAGTCTGGACAAGAGGGTCACTTGAACCCAGAAGTTTAACAATTTTAATTCAAAAAGTAAGAAGTAGTTGGGGCTGGAGATACGGCTCAGTTTTGAAGAGCACTTTCTAGTCTTGCAGAGGACCTAGGTTCAGTTCCTAGCACCCACATGTTCACTAGCAACTAGCCTGTAATTCCGGTTCCAGGGGATCTGGTGCCCTCTTCAGGTCCCTGCAAGCATATGGCACACGTAAATTCATATAGCACACACATATGCAAGAATAAAAATAATATAAATAGAATATGACAGTAGATAACTATAATCACAGTGCATTATATATTTGGGTTATATTGTCATCATTAAAAATAAGTAATAAAAATTCAATGAACTTGAAAAGGTAGGATGTCAGTTCTGTGCCATAGACTCCCAAGGTGGTGATCTAATGACTGATGTCCACTGGGAGTGTTCATTATCCAAGAGGGATTTATTTCTTGTGTCATTAGTTTGATTTGTGATGTATTGAGGGCCCCTTTACCCCAAGGCTTTCTCTGGATGTTCACAGTGAGTTCTATTTTTGTTCGTGGGTTGATACCCAACCATATCTATTCCAATTTGAGGAACTAGCAAGCTACACATTTCCAGGAAGAATCCTTTCCCCAACAATAGAAAATAAAATAATTCTAAGCAACTTAATTTATGATACTATCTATTGGCAGGTTTTTTTTAATGTTCATATACATATAGTAATATAAAAACAACTAGCATTGCTTAGTAGAAACTTTTTTAGGTATATTCTCATCCATGTGCCATGATTATTTGTTTTCACTGTGTAAAATCTTCTTGATTTACAAAGGAGATTTTAGATAGTTTCTGTCTCTCACTAGTGGCCACAGTTTTGCTTGTATTAATTATTTTTCTTGGGCTGGAGAGATGGCTCAGTGGTTAAGAGCACCAACTGCTCTTCTGAAGGTCGTGAGTTCGAATCCCAGCAACCACATGATGGCTCCCAACCATCCGTAATGAGATCTGATGCCTTCTTCTGGGGTATCTGAAGATACAACAAGTAAGCCAGCCCGGAGTGAGAAGAAAACGTGTCCAAAGCTACAGTGTACTTACATATAACAAATAAATAAATCTTTTAAGAAAATATTTTTCTCACCATTATGACCAAATATCTGACAGAAATGGCTTATGGGAGATTGGATTTCTTTAGCTCATAGTTTTGTGGCCTCATGGCTTGATCACAGAAGAGCCATGATTGTGGAAAAGGCTCGTGGAAAAGGATCTCACCTTATGACAGCCCGGAAAGCAAGGTAGCTTCAGGAGGAACAGGCACAGCCTGTTCCAAGCCACACCCCAACACCACCCCCCCTCCCAGTCTGATTCCCCCAAGTAGTAACACCAGCTAGGGACCAATGTTCAATACATGAGCCTGGGGTGGGGATGAGGGGCGGTGCGGGTGGGTGGGTGAGGAGGCATCTCCTATCAGACCATAGCAGTGCCTACATTTGCTGTTGTTGTTGTTGCTATTTCCTATCATTTATTTGTTTATTTGTTATTGCTGGGCTTGGAGCCCTGGTATTGGACTTGCTAAGCCAGTGTTCTGCACCAAGCTTCAGCCCAGGATAAGCTACACTAATTATATCCCTGAGAGGTCAGTTTCCTCGGCCCCTCCCTCCCTCCCTTCTCCTTTCTTTCTTCTTTTGTTCCCTTCCCCTCTGCTTTTCTTGGATCATTTTTTTCTTTTTTTCAAAAGATTCTAATTCTCTTGTAACCTTTACTCTTTGCTTGCCAGTATGGAATTTCAGTTCCTGCTGTTTTATTAGTAGCCAAAGAAAACTTCCATATTCCCTAGCTGCACCCAGGACTTAGTTTCTTGGTCAGATTTTCACAACCCATGGAGAAGTGCTTTCAAAAGAGCACTCTCATCATTATTATCAACAATATCTTGATAATCTCATTATCATCATAATCATCACCATCATCATCATCATCATTCTTGGTTTGGTTTGGTTTGGCTTTGAAATAGGGCTTTGCTATGTAGCTCTGTTGACTGGCCTAGAACTCACTGTGTAGACCAGTTTCTGCATGACTGCCATCTGACTGCTAGAATTAAAGGCATGTGCCATCATGTCAAAATGGGGTTTTAATTTTTTTATAAATTATTTTATGTAGATGAGTGTTTTACCTGCATGTATGTTTGTGTACCCTGAGCTTACCTTGGATTCTAAAGGTCAGAAGAAGATGTCAGATCCCCCGGAACTAGAGTCACTAATGGTTGTGAGCTGCCACATGAATCAAGCCTGGTTCCTCTACAAGAGCCAAGGTTCTCATAACGGTTGAGCCATCTCTTGAGTTCCATCTTGATCATCTCTTCAAAAGGCTCTCTTCTGAGTCTCTTAAATTGGAAAACTACAGAAAACAACCCTATAGTAGACATTGCCAAAACTGAACAAATCTGTTTAATCATTGGAGAGATGGCACAGCAGGATAGATAAGGTCATTAGTTGAGTAAGTCACTCAAGAACTTCTCTATGAAATGAGAACACTATAAAGATGAAATGAGTTAATGTTTGGGAAGGGTTTAGACCAATGCCCAGCACCTAACAAGGGCTACATGAGGTTGTATCAAGTTTTATGAAGAAATAGTTGTTTCTGTAATCGAGGCATTTTTTTAAAGAGGTATAGCCACACATCCTTTTATTTCCCAGAGCTGACTAGTCACTAGAGGCTGGAGTGAGTGGCCATGCTGATTTTGGTGCGTCTCCTGTGTTTGTGTATGCTCACAAGCAAGAGAATAAGTGTGTGTTCAGTGTGACATTCTACTAAGCGGGACTGCGTGCATCCTCCCCTGGTCCCATGGCTATCCAGCTCTATGTGGTTGAGATAAACCTCCGGGGAGAGACATGATTCTCCGTCATTATAAACAGCTGCTCCATATTCCATTATGTGACTATGCCACCAAGAACAGACACATGCCAGTGCAGCTCCAGAGTCCGTTCATGAGCTTTCATCTGTGATGGACAACAAAGAAACCAAGGACCGGATATGTATGAATCTTAACCCTCTCCAAAGGAGTGGGTGGGTTTCCTCATTCAACGGGCATTTTTCTCAGACCCTCACCAAGACTCGAAGCCATTAGATTCTCTGGCTTTCCCTGTCTGATGGAGACAGATTAGTAATGTAAGTGTTTTCATTTCAAATTGCATATTCAATTATAGAGACCATTCTAGCATTTGTTGGCCTGGTAGTTTCTTCTTCATTGTCTTGTGTGGTTATTGTCATTTGGAATTTATCACTACCCATTTTCCATTTTTGCTATTTTCTTGTTGATTTATAAATAACCTCTTATAGGGTGTGGTTGGTTTTCTATGCCTATAGTCTCTTCTATAGTATCAAATACTTTCTTTAATATGAAATAATAAATCGTCTTCCTCTGTATTTTATTTTTCTTTTTAAAGCCCCTATGTCAGTATACTAGAATGCACCATCCTGTGTTACTGGCCTTTAAAAGTTTGATAGTTTTTCCTCATATATAGATCTCGAGTCTAACAGGAATTTATTCTGCTTATGGCATAAGAAAGGGATATATTTTACTTTTTCCTTATGGAAAACCAATTTTTCTGGGACTATTTATTGCACTGACATTCCTCCCTGAATTTTAGAACCACTCCTATCATATTTCAGGCCTTCATAAAACCTGTCTCTCCCTGGGCCCTGCTTCGTTCGTAATCTTATTTGCTCTGTGCCAAAGACCACAGTGTTTCAACAATGTTGATAGAGGGTGGAGAGAGCCCTCCCACTTATCCGTGGTCCTCAGAATTCCCAGTGTTGTTCTATTTAATGGTATTCTCTATTTTTCTAGCATTGGGGTTGCGTGGATGTTTTTGAAAGGTCCTAACATCCACAATGTGTCCTCGTGAACTCGGGAATGAGCTGCCATCTTCCCCATTCTCCTCAGGACTCTTGCCCATGTTCCACACCCCTTTGGTGCCCCTCTCAGCACCCGGTGCCTGCTGTTTCTTTTCCTTGAGCTAACTGTGCTAGTGACTCTTCTGATCTAGAAACTGTACACAGAAAATAACCGGAATTTAAAAATGAGGCTTTTAACATTTCATCATTGAACATTAATTTTTTTTGTGTGAATATGCTTAAGAAAATCAACTTGATTCTTAAAGTATTTTTTAAGTTATAGTGTATTGTATTTCCCTTCGCCTTTATTTAAATCTATTATGATTATGATTACGGTTATGTTATTTTGTATACTAAAGATTGTGCAAGAGAACTGGCACGTGGTTTGGGGTTGTGTAGAGAATAAAGCTGATTCTTTGGTGTCTATGACGTCTCTCTAAATGTTTAATGATAATGCTTCTTAAGGATGCTTGGGTTTGTTCACTCTAACTCAGTCTTAGATTAGATGCTAGTTTCTCCTCCATGCTGATGTCTTCTCAATTGAGAGATTTTATATAATCAGGCAACTGTGGTCCATCTCTTCTGGCTTAAGAATTGATTGACTCCACTTACCCAAGTATGTATTATTCTCTTGGTCATTCCCTTTAAGGTAAACAAGCTGTCATGGAAGATGACAGGTCTTGGTTTATAAACAATGTACAGAAGAGTATCAAGGAATTTGAGTAGACCCTTCAAGCATTCTTGGTATTTTGCTGTATAGCAATCAAATAGGTAAATTTATCAATAAACTAATGAAACTAAGGTGCAGGCCCCAAGCTGAATGTCCATTGTCATAGGTAGCTTCATGCTCTTGTTCTTAAAGAGGTGCCTCAAATGTTTGTAAGGTTAAATGTGTCACTGGGTGGTGATAGCTGGTGCAGACCTTTAATCTCTGCACTTTGGAGGCAGAGGCAGGCAGATCTTTATAAACTTGGTTCCTTTCCATTTCGTTCTATGCTCTATCATCTGTCACTTAACAAAATATAATTCCTTGCTCAATGTCATGTGCTGTTAGACATTTATTGAAACATCAGTGTCCCACTGAGTAGATTGATTTATTGAGTTCATTCATCAAATCAATCCCCTGTGGTTAGATATTCCCCTTATGCATAGTGATCTGATACCTTGAGCTCCCTGGTAAGAACATCGCTGTGGCTAAATGTGCAGAGTTGGAATTATTAATTGAAATTGCATATTTTGAGAGTTTTAAATATATATTTACAAAGAGCCTTTCCAGCAGAAGTATGAGAATATCTTTCCAATTTTTCACTGTTCTGCTGACTTTATTGCAAATCCCTTTGCCAATTTCATAGATGTTAAAAATGATCTTTCTGTTTTCATTTTAATAATTTTCATGAGTTGAAAACACATTTTCCCTTCAGAAATTACTACAAGAGCTCTTCATATATTCAAGCTATTGGCCTTTCGCCACTGGTGATGCATATCGTGATTTGTGCTTTGCATAATCTTAAAGTGGATTTGGAGGACCTAGGGATCTTAAATCAATTGGAATTGTTGCATCACCTGCCTGTGGAGCATGCCCTCTAGGACTAATGTGTTATCATTCCAGGAGGCAAGAGTGTATCATAGGAACACAACCATTGTACAGGGAGAATTGAATTAATTTAAAGTAAATACATTTGTGCATCTATGAGGTACTTCACACTATATTGTCTATTACCATCTGGTGAGAAAAACTGGCTTGTTTACTAGGAACTGTTGTGCAAAAGAAAGAGCCATCCATGCCTTCAATCTCAATAAAACTCAGCATAAGCATGTTTGTGAATTCCTCAAAGCATGATGAAGTTCCATGGTGGTATGGTTAGGGGCTGGAATGGTTCATCCTGACTGTCAGTTCCCTTAGACTGAAGAGTGCCCAGGAGATTAGTAAAGCAGTCTGTGATGGTGTTTTCAGAGAGGATAGATGAGTGTGGGAAACACTATTCTGTACATCTGGTTGGAGGAAAAGAGGAAGAAGGAGATAGCCTGCTGTCACATGTTCTCTCTGCTTCCTGACTCCCATGGGGTAAGCTGCTTGGCTCTGCCTTGCTTTCCTTGCTACCATGAACTGAAACCTCAGAAGTGGTGAACCAAATTAGAACTTTCTCCTCTTAAGTTGTTTTTCTCAGGTATTTATCACCATAGCAACAAGTCTGATTAACATAGGGAAAGAAGCTTGTTCAAAGGAGGGGTGTGTGTGTGTGTATGTGTGTGTGTGTGTGTGTGTGTGTGTGTGTGTGTGTAAGAATGGTCAAGGTGGACATTGTAAGTTGATGGCTCATTAGAATGAATGTGCATGACAATGTCCAGCATCCTCACAGCACCTGGGAAAGCAGGGTGACTTCAGTCTAGGCCTGGGAGACTAAGCCACACTGTGAATATCCTCAGCTACTTTATTACAGTACATGAGATGTCCCACATTCTGAGTATCCTACAATACTGAAGTTTGGAAGATGGTAAAAATATACCTATAATGATACAGGACTGCCAAGTCCACTTTGTTTTATTGTGACTAAGATTCTTGGATAAAATCCATGGTGCATTTTCAAAGCCATTGAAGTGAGAGCAATCTCTATTGTTTAGATTCTTATAGAAGGATTCCAAAGGTTCTGAGGTTCACTTAAGAACCCTGCTGTAACTTTCTGAGGTCCCTAGTTCCCATAACCTCCCAGCCCACCCTTGGGATGTGGAATTCCGTCCATGTGCCTGCATTGCCTTCAGTTGGGTTAAAGATGGCCTATTCTTTCCTAACTACCCTCATCTTGCTTCATCTTGATCTATAAGTCATATGGTTATTTGAAAAATGTAAAGCCAGCTCAGGTCACTTGATGACAAGAGACAGGATAGACAAGATGGAGTGCAGACTTTTAGAAGCAGTATACCTCAAAGGTAGGGATCTGCAGGGTCTGCAGAATGGATTTGCATTTGTATCTTAGTTATTAGCTGTAACTTATTAGCTGTAACTTCAAGGAAAGCTACTTGGATCTTATGAGCTTCTTCTATTAGTATTCCTATACCATAAAATGGAGTCACAGTAACACTTGGACAAGGCTGCTGTCTGATGGGGTGAAATCCTTACAATTTGACAAGGATGCTGACTGATGAGATGGAATCCTTGCCCTGTTTCTGACATGCAGCAGATAGCCCATAAATGTGTTTCAGTTCTGTTCTTCATGCATAGTGAGATTATGGCCCCAAAACATCCCCCTGAACCTGGAGCAGCCAGCACTGACTTGCTGAAACCATGTGGGTTTCGTTTATCACTGTGCCAATAAATTCTATTAAGAGAATTCCTTCTGAGTTTAAGAATCTCTGAATACCTTTCTGGAATCAAGTGTGAAAACACCACTCCCCTCTGTTTGCCAAAGCATCTGTCCCATGCTCTCTGGACTGTCACGTTCTATAAAAACGTGTGGACGCAGCTGCCAGCTGCACCAACCAGAACTGAGGTAACTGGAGTTTAGGCCCAATTTGTTTCCACTCCAGAGTCTTTAAATTCTATTTCAAGCACACACAACGTACAAGAATGCAGATGTAGGGATGAAAACCAGGCCCTTTGGGGTGCCAAGGCTGTGATATTGAACTGCTGTAAGCCAGGTTTTTTTTTTTAAAGATTTATTTATTTATTTTATGTATATGAGTACACTGTAGCTATACAGATGGTTGTGAGCCACCATGTGGTTATTGAGATTTGAACTCAGGACCTTTGGAAGAGCAGTCAGTGCTCTTAACCGCTGAGCCATCTCTCCAGCCCACTGCAAGGCAGTTCTAGACAAACCTCACTTGGGGATTGTTTTAGACCCAGCCTTCAGAAATGACTGTAGACTTTTCTTATGGTTTAAGCTAACCCCTGGGGCAGTCGCTATAATTCACATTTGGAGCAAAACATTCCACAATCTGTGATCGGATAGGCCTGAAAGATTTTCTCTGCATGCTAACGAATTTATGACCTCATAGGAACACAGGAGAACTCTTTCCCTAAGGATCTAACATGGGATGGGCAGCAAGAATTACCAGAACTACTCATGCCTCCTACACAAAGATAACATGGGACAGGTTTCTATTACTTTACACGCAAGATGCTGTGAGACTAAGTATGTTATCTAGAAGAGCTTAGAGATCAGATAGTCCCTAACATAAAGTCCTCTTTAGATGACTAATAAATATGTATTAATTCATTCAGTATATATTTATTAAGAACCTACAATAGAGCCCGGAGATGACTTGGCTGTTGAATGTGTACTGTATCAGAAGCAGACACAGGGAATCCCCACAGCAAACTGGCTTCCAAGACTAGTCACATCGGTGCACTCTGGGTTTGATTGTGTGACCCTTCCTTAGTGAACAGCATTCAAGGATGACTCCCTGCATCAGCCTTGGGCTGCCATGTGCATATTCAAACACATACAAATCTATGCATTCATACACATGCATATACCACACACATGAAAGATGGGGGGAAAGACCTATGATACAATAGGCACTTTGATAGATATAAAAAACAAGGACAAAAAAAAAAAACCTTTAAAAGTTCCCTAGTCTTGGGGCTGGTGTAAGGAAGGGCTCAGGGGTTAAAAGAACTTGCTGCTTTTTACAGAAGACCCAAGATCAGTTCCCACCACTCCCATACAGTTGCTTATTAAGGCCCCTGACATCTCCAGTTCCAAGTAATCTGCCACCTTCTTTTGACCTCCATGGGTTTCTGCACCCACATTGTGCTCATAAATCTGACCAGGCACACATATGTACACATAAAAATATAAAAATAAATGTTTTAGAAAGATCTCTATGCTCATGAAATTTATTCTAGCTAAAAGGCCATTTCACCTTTCTAGAACCAAGTCAGAGAACAATACTCCTGCAAAGGCCTGGTTTCCATGCTCTCTGGACGGTCATGATCTATAACAGGATGTGTGTACCCAGCTGGCAGCTGTACTTGACAGCCCGATGTCAATTATGAATTTGTCCCACCTGGAGAGAAATGTTAAGGAACAGAAAGAAAACAAGGGTAGGATATATAGGGAAAGTGGGTGTTGAAATTCTAGGGGGGGCATCCAGGGAAACCCTCACCGAGAAGCTGACTTTGATAGGGACCTGACTGGTGCCATGGAGTGGTATAAACCTAAATGGGAAAATGGGAAATACCTTCCACTGGATTGTCTTAAGTGCTGCTCTGTTGTCCTTTGGTTCCTGGTTCACACTGAGAATGATAACATCTTTCTGATGCTTGGTCCTTCCTCTGGGACTTTCCCCCACCCCTGGGAACCTGCAGGGCCTATCACCATGTGTTTATCAATGCCAAACTTGAGTGTGTTAGGAGTTTCATGTACCCTTTGAGTTTGCGGTATCACAAACCTTAGTTGCAGGGAGGGAAAGATAATCTTATATTCATTCTCTTTTCTTTAGCTTTTTTTTTTTAATCTGTCTGTATTTTTGGTTTTTCCTGTTTTTGGGGGGTTTTTTTTGGTTTTTTTGGGGTTTTTTGGTTTTTTTTTTTTTTGTTTTTTTTTTTGGTGGTGGTGGTGGTGGTAGTTTTTTTTTATTTTATTTTATTTTATTTATTTATTTATTTTGGTTTTTCGAGACAAAGTTTCTCTGTATAACCCTAGCTGTTTGGGTTTTTTTTTTTTTTTTTTTTTTTTGTTTTTTTTTTTTTTTTTTTTTTTTTGGTGGTGGTAGGTTTTTTTTTAATTTTATTTATTTATTTATTTATTTATTTATTTATTTATTTATTTATTTTGGTTTTTCGAGACAAAGTTTCTCTGTATAACCCTAGCTGTCTGTCCTGGAACTCACTCTGTGGACCAGGCTGGCCTTGAACTCAGAAATCTGCCTGCCTCTGACTCCCAAGTTCTGGGATTAAAGGCGTGCGCCACCAGTGCCCGGCTTCCAGTTTTGTTTTTTTTTACTCAACTTTTTTTTTTTCTAGGAAGGAAGATGCCTGATGAAAATCTCGCATCCTCTCTTCTTTCACATTAAAAGCTTTCCTAAAGCATATGAAATGCTTAGAAGTCTGTTAGTATCAAAGACAGAGGTACAGACATTCCTACCTGGTGGCAGATGTTCATACACAGTTCCTGGCTTTTTTCTTTCACAGAATCTCAAGGTCTCTTCCTCTGGGTCACTCAGCTTTCTAGGAAAGTTGCCCTGGTTCTTACAGTAGAGTGGGATGCCCCTGCATTATCCTTTAAGGCTGATCAGCCAAAATCCAATCTTCAGCTAAACTCTTCCATCTTGTTCGATGAACACAGTGAGGAGTTCCTTGGTTGAGTGTGGAGGAAAGGGAAAGATAAACACGTCTCTTGCCATTGGGGAGAAAAGTCACTGAGTGAAGTCTCATCCTTTTATGCCCATCCTCAGAAGAAGCCCGACACCCTGGGGTTTCTTTGCTCCAACTCACTGCATAATGAGTTCTTCCCTTAAAGATGTCAGTGTTAGCTTTCTCTCATCCCCATCTTATCTACTCTCCCCTTTTTAACTCTTCCATGCGGCCCTTTCTTATGTCCTTACTATTTCAGCGTAGCTTCTGGAGGGCACTTTGTTAGGGGAGATGCCATTTTTAACTGGAAAGCATCTGTTTCTTTTTCACTCTCTTCCCACTAACACTCACCCTCCTGTTAGTTTACCCCCCTCCCCCACTGCTTCTCACTAAGACGCAAACTCTAGGAGCCAGATGAAGTCTCCTCATCTTTGATTTAATGTTTTAGTTATCCATGTCCAAATAGCAGCTGAAGCAAGCGTGTGTGTGTGTGTGTGTGTGTGTGTGTGTGTGTGTGTGTGTGTGTGTTTTCTGTCACTATGATAAAATACCCTGACAACGATAGAACTAGGGGGAAAGGGTTTATTTTGTCTTACAATTCCAGAGTGGTAAGAATCCAACATGGTCAGAGAAAACATGACAACAGGAAGGAAGGCATGATAGCAAGAGCAGGAAGCTGAGTGATCACATTTCATCCACACAAAACAAAGAGAAGAGCTAAGGGGGCAGGCTATGAAGCCGCCAATCCTGCCCCCAGTGACGTCTTCACCCTAGCAAGGCTCCACCTCCTAAAGGTCTCATGACGTAACCAGACAGTGCCACTGGCCGGGGAACAAGTGTTTAAACATATGAGCCTGGAGATATTTGATATTCGAACCACAGTAGTAAGAATGGTAACTGAGACTACCAATACCACCATTTATTAGCTTCGAACTCTGCAATTGCAGCAGTGTTTGGTGGGGACATGTCCTATCTGTCGCGGGGCTGGGGAGTCCATGACCAAGATGTTCGTCTAGTGTTCATAGCTGTATAAGAATGTGTTGCTGGAGTGGTCAGACAGGGCTCCCATTCTTCTACATGAGACCTTTCTGGGCTTAGGTTGGAGTCCTCAGATTTTGGGTTCTGCCAGGGAACATCAAACCTTCATCATCAAGAAACAAATCCAAGCAGGGCGGTGGTGGCGCACACCTACAATCCCAGCACTCTGGGAGGCAGAGGCAGGCGGATTTCTGAGTTTGAGGCCAGCCTGGTCTAGAGAGTGAGTTCCAGGACAGCCAGGGCTATACAGAGAAACCCTGTTTCAAAAAAACAAAAAAATCCAAAAAAAAAAAAAAAAGAAAAAAAAAAAAGAAAAAGAAAGGAAAAGAAAAGAAAGAAAAGAAAAGAAACGAAACCAATCCAATGTACCAATCATCAGGTCTTCATTTCCCAGCACACTAGCTAATGTTTCATTGGCTAGTGTGAGACATATGCCCCCTTTGAATTCAGTGGACATTCAGTGATGGAATTTGTGTTCCCCACTTTTTTTAGTATGTCGAAATGCCAGACTCTTGAGGGGGGGTTAATATGATATAAGCATTCAATATCTATACGGAAGGACACAGAAATGTGCTACCATTTCCATTTGCTATGTTCCTGAATGAACTACTAAGATGGAGCACTGAATTGTATACATTGCTATGATGATGTTTCCAGTTAATAAAATACATGCTAAAAATAGCCCCGGAGGGTCAGAGTCTTAAATATATCTTTTCTGAGGATATTGACTATTGTCTTTTGCTATAGGTAATAAGGTTAACTCCTTGTCCTTTTGATTCTAAAAAAGGAGGGAAATGGCCTGTTTTAACCTCTACCCAGACTCCAAAGAATGATCGGGATGCTTATATGATAACCAGATAGTCCATTCTGTAAATTAAGCATCTCCCATTACTTGCTTTTCAAGTTTGTCCCAAACATCTATAACTGCAGTGTGGTAGAAGTGGCTTTAGCCTGTGCTTCATATCCCGTGGTTCTTGCTCTGTCAGCTGATAATTGTGTGTTCCTTTACGTGCAGGCGTTCTCTACCTCCAGTATGGAGACGAAACCAAACAGCTGCGGATGCCGAATGAAATCACAAGCGCAGACACGATCCGTGCTCTCTTCGTAAGTGCCTTTCCACAGCAGCTCACCATGAAGATGCTGGAGTCGCCCAGTGTTGCCATCTACATCAAGGATGAGAGTAGAAATGTCTATTATGAGTTAAATGATGTGAGGTAAGGAGTTACCTTTGGGGGTATTGTTTTAGAGTGTGATCGTCTCCACCTGTTTTATTTTGAGGGTCTTTGACCACTATATTGGGTGTCTAGAGTTTATGCTCAGTCTGAATTTCTCCTCCTCCTGATGACAAGAGTCCAGTCATTATATTTGGCAAGACTGCTGCACACAGATGGGAATTCTCCCTCTGGTTGCCTAGAGTTAAGTACGATGATGAAAACATACTTCTCCCAGGTAGACCTTTGAATGTGTTACTAGTTCTGCCTATATCATAGCTGAAAAGAATAGAAATGTTCCAGCACTGCATTTTATCTAAAAAGCACTAAAACTAAAGCCCAGAGAAGTAGTCAAGATGTGCCAAGAACTAAAGGCATACTTAAAACTGAATTTTTCAAACTCCTCCATGAAATACTCTTTCTCCCATGGCAGAGCCTGTTTTAGGTAATGAGCCTGCTGGTTCTTCACCTGTGCTTCCTATGTTTAAAATGAAGCAGTAGACGCAGTGTGCACAGAGGATGCTGAGAAACAGCCTCGCCTTCCATTTCTAAAACATTCATCCTTTACCTAAAGATGTCGTCATGTACCTCAGGGGCTTTCTCCAGCAAACCCAGTTGGGTAGATTCACAGGAATGCTGGAAGCAAGGGGACCAAAGCCTTGTCATTAACTGCAGTGGAATTGTTCAACCAAAGGACCCTTCTGATCTGTCCCAGACAAACAACCAGAAAAACAGAATCTAAATCTATATAAACATGCGGTTGCTGGTATAGTCCCTAAATATTTTAGAAGTCAAATGATTATATCATGACTAATCTAACCCTTTCCTTTTATGGAATCAGGAACTCAGGTGCATCAAAGTTAAGGGTCTTATTCAAGAGCACACAACCAATTAAACAGTTAAAAAACCAAGCACACACTCATACACGCACACACACACACACACACACACACACACACACACACACACCAATCCTGACTGTTCACATGCTCAGCCCAAATCATGAGGGGCAGGATCCAGGCTCTCTGGTCCCCACCCGGGGATATCAGGCTCTGCTGTTTCTTCACCGTGGAAAGATCGAGGAGCACTTTGTAAAACTGCCTGCAGAACACGAATGCAGGTTGATCCATATCTAACAGCGATCCCAGATGACTGACGGAGGCATGTGCCAAGGTGTATGAGTAATTTAGGGCTTTCAGAATTTGACACATGCCCCGAGCTACAGGTGCTACATCTGTTGTGCAACTTCCTGCTTTTGGAAAACAGGTTTAAATATTTATGATCACTGAAAAGTCATGCTTATTTTTTTTAGATAAATTATTAATCAAGCTGTCACCATTTTTTTTTAATTTGCAAAACATAAACCTAAACTGGAGCAGCTACTTGTAATAATAGAAAGTCCATGCAGCACTTTCACACGGACAGAGCGCTTCAAGACAGTTGCCTTGCGTTTCTGCATTTACATGGAGTGGCACTGAGAGACGGCAGTAGCGACTGAGGGTGAAAATAAGCAAAAGCACGTGATTATTGATTATCTGGCTGAAAGGATGTGATTGGGAGTGGCTGGGCTATGCTCACTTTCAGCCTATATAAACATTTTCATGTGGCCATGAGTTACCATTTTCCATGGCTTGTCCCAAGACATAAGACACAGCTCCTGGGGCTTGGTTTTGCATTCTTCAGAAACGTCAGGAGGAGACACAGGAAGAGCCAAGGTGGAGAACAGTCATGGTCTTCCTCAATGGAAATCCAGCTGATAAAACAACTAAAAGCAGTGCTTGCTGAAAGAGAGATGCCTTTTAAGCACTAATAATTTGAGAGAAGAGCATTTGCCTGCCAAGAGCAATTTCATGGACTCCCATACAGTCACATACACCACACAAACTAATAACGCTCAAATACATTTTCTGTGCCATTTGTTTTTTATTGCAATAATGATAACTTGTTGATCCTTTGCCTGCCATTTTCTCTCCTTAGATTGTTTTTCAATTTCTTGAATTTAAGTGTGAAAAAAAAATGAGTCTAAAAGTGTTCAAGATAAAATATTTGGCTTTGGTAACTATATTATTAACTCTAAATGATCATATGTATGTTCCTCATAGTACCATTTGATTTTTACCTTTAGTAGTTTTTTTTACCACAAACATTATATAATACATTAAAAAAAAAAAGACTATCAGGTAGGCCTTAACTAAAGACAATGGCTTTAATCGTCTGAAATTATGGAATTCCCATTCACGTCTTTCTGTGTTCTTGAAGTCAGAGCCTATTTCCTGGCCAGGTGACTCGTTCCTTATTGTGTTGGCTTCATCAGGGAGGTTCTGAGGAGAGCTCAGGTCAGGCTGCTGTAGAACAATAATGCCATAAACACAGTCTGGCCTTTTGCTGTTGGCTCATTTCAGATGAACTTGTTTCTAAGTTAATCATAACCAAGCTCATATATTTTAAATACATTTACAACCGCAGAAAGCCTTTCTTAAGGCTTACTGAGTAAGATTCTCAGGTTCATCACGTTTCATATGTGACATCTGCTAGCCAGAGGCAGGGATCTTTTCATGACCCACTGCGTCCTAACTGCTGGCTCTCTCTCTCTCTCCTTTTTGCATTAACTTGGCCCCTGTTAGTAACTAGGGCTGCCTGTTCCCTCCTCTGAGCTCACTTCTAATGAGCTATTCGACACGTGAAGCCCCGTGCAGGCTAGGACTGGTTAGTGCTTCAAAGCAATGACTGGTGGATATTTAGAGAGAAACAAGACTCATCCAACAACCCTCCACTTCATTTAAAGCGAAAACACGACCTAAGGATTCCAAGGGTTGTGTTCAGCCCACAAAGTGCAAGAACACCTACAAGAAAGAAATTGTCTGCCTACCCACACCCACTCAGCTCCAGACACCATCGGATAGATGGGCTGGGGTGGGGGGGCTACAGGTGACCCTTGCGGAAGAGCCTAAGGAGAGAGAAGGGCTTCTTCTTGCATGGGCCACTCTCATGTGATTTGAAGGTAGGCTTTGAGCCGGGTGTTGGACCCATCCCCTTCTTCAGTCTGATTTCTTGGCTCTAAGAACTGGGATCAAAAGCAGAAACGACTCAATATGTTATATTTCCTTTGCGTTTCAATGTGTATGGAGGCAAGTATTTTTAAAAATGCACTGTGGGAGGAAAAGAATGCATTGTTAAACATGCGGGGCTAGGTCTCTTTGATATTTTCCTACATTCTATACACATTTTGTTTCCCTTGCTGAGCATGTTTGAAAGCAAAGAAAAATCATTTTTGTGTGTACATTCATTGGAAAAGGAGGAATGTTTAAACGAAGTAAACAATTAAATACTTAAATATTAACCGGGTCTCTTGAAGGGATGGTAAATACTGGAGTTTTGCTGCTTTTGAGAGTGTTCTTTTTCTGCACTCTGAAGCCTGGAAGCAAGTTCTTGTTACCTGATATCTATGGGTGGATGTTAATACTGTAAGAATAACATGTTCCCTAGGAACAAGGGAAGGGAAGAAAAGCCAGAGTCATTTTTATTCTTCTTTTTCTTATTTATCTTTGCCCATGTTATGGTGAAAAGACTTTGCCTGGTTTATGGTAGACAATGGCAGAGCGTCTGTCTGTGTCTTTTGCCTGATTATTTAAGGACAGGGAGAGGAAATGACCAGAGTCAGCTCCATCTGTCTGTCTGCCATACTGATGGATGTATTTGATTCCAGGAATATCCAAGACAGATCCCTTCTCAAAGTATACAACAAGGATCCTTCCCATGCGTTTAACCACATGGCGAAAGCCGTAAACGGAGACGTGAGGGTGAGTACGCTCTTCTGGTTCTGACTGTATTCCCAGCTCACACTGCCTGCTCTCACACCCGACTACCGTGGTTCCCAGGTTCGTGCTGTTCATCTCACCTGGTGACTTATTATTTGTTCATTGGTAAAGCAATCATGTTTCCCGGTTATTTGGAGCAAAGGGATAGGACTGGGGCGGGTCTGCCTTCATTCGCTAAGCATGGATTTTCTTTTTCGTTTCTATCCCTTTGCTTGTGTATTTTAGTAGTGTCACCCAAATGCTAGCAAGAGCCCTTTTGGCTGTTTTGGAGGCTCAACCCTAAGCACAGAGTTGAGATAAATCATCACTCCAAAGATATCAAAGATATCCAAAAGGTCTTCTATATAGGTATCCTTGCTGTGTAATGCGTTAGCTTACCTAGAGAATCTGTTGCAATATTTTCACTCAGTAAAAAGAGGACAAACAAACAAAAACAACAAGTGCATGAGTTATGTGGAAAGCAATTCTTGTTCCCAGAGTAGCCAGCACCCTCATCCTACTGTTCACTCCCTAACTCAGGGCTGTTTGCTCTGAATAGTAAATATTACCCAATCTCTGAACCATGTTGAAGGAAGAATATAAATTCCTACATGATTTGGGAGCTGAACTCTCTAGATTTAGGTCATCTCAGGAGATTACCCAAATATTTATAACACTTAGTTTTGTTTGGAAGGAAAAAGTTCTGGAAAACTACGAAAAGAGCCTGAAGATCGAATTAGGGCCAGTCCGCTGGGAACTGATGTGTAGCTAAAATAAAGGTGGGGGATAAGAAAGAAATCAGTTTTTCACAGTGCATCCCTTCTCCAGTACATGCGCAAGCGTGCATACAAACACACCTACAAGACACTGGAGTTCACCTTGAAAAAAGCCATACTTTTTACTGTCAGTGAAATCTAGGCGTCACTTCCTGTTGCACTCCAGGGAGTGAGCTGTTGTAAGTGTCCTCGCATTGCACATGACTTTCTTTTTGCTGCTGTATCAAATGATGGCAAATTTAGTGCAGTAAAACAACATGTGTTCGCAGCCGTGTGTGTCCAGAGTCTGCAGAGAGCAGGAGTATTACCCATCTAAAGGTATAAGGACTGGCCGGTCATGAGGAATCCTTTTCTAAAGACAAACTCTCTAGACTCTCTAGACACACTCTCTCTCTCTCTCTCTCTCTCTCTCTCTCTCTCTCTCTCCCCCTCCACCTCCCTCCCTCCCTCCCTCTCCCCCCTCTCTTTCTCTCTCTGTGTGCGTGTGTTGGGGGGCACTATTTTCTGGTCGTCACCCATATTGATTTGCAACCCTCTCTCTTCAATGCAAGTAAAATTTCCTTCTGGTCCTGCTTCTATGATCAAATCTCTCATCTTCCATTGTCCACTTTTAAAGACACTTTGCAATTAACATGAACCCACCTGACACCCTGTGAAAATCCCCCTACTTCCACGTAGACTGCACAGCAGCCTAATGTCCCTTACCCTTGTAACCCAGCGTCACAGGTGCAGAGCATTAGGATGCAGAATCTGTGGAGAATCAACTACAGCTCTGCCTTCCACGTAGGGCATGTGAGTTTAAAACCAAGACAGGGCTCAGGAGATTCAACTGACGGCTCTAACAGAACTTCTGAAAAATCTGAATTGCAACTGAGTCAAGGCCCAGTGTGGCCAGAGGCCACCATTTTGCAGGGAAAGGCCTATTAGGCTCTTAGCCTCTCCTGCCTCCCGCCCTATGTATGCAATAGTAGGAGTGGTGCTACCTAAGAAAGATCTAGAATTTTGAGATTTGTTCTTAGCCAGTTACACTTTAAATGCAAACCAGAGCCATGTGAAGACAGTCGGCCATGCTGTTAGTGGGGCTTAGGCGGACATTATGAGACCCTCCCCAGTCAGCTCTGCTGAGCTCTTTCTGGGGAATATATGGAAGTCTTTGCCCCTTGAATAGCTTTAGTTTTAATGCACCAGCCTTCCTTCCACCTGCAGTTCTGCCATACTTAGAGTTGTTTCTGTTACGCGGTGTCCTTCTCCAGATAGGCACTCCATCATTGTTTCCAGGAACACTGTGTATGACTTAGCAGGACACCTGTTTCAACTCTTAAGCAGATGCTGTGCCTACACAGGACTGGAGGTGGGGACCAGGAACATCAAATATTAACCAGATGTATGGACTCTGTTAGGATGCAGAAGATTTGCTCTGGACGCCACCAGATCCCTTCTGAGCTTTTGCTTGTGGGTAAAGCATAACGGATTCCTTTCTGGATTGTTCACAGCCTACTTCAGCTACCAGGTGTGTGTGTGTATGTGTGAGAGAGAGAGAGAGAGAGAGAGAGAGAGAGAGACAGACAGACAGACAGAGAGAGACAGAGAGAGACAAAGACAGAAACAGAGAGACTCCTTTCTGGATTGTTCACAGCCTACTTCAGCTACCAGGTGTGTGTGTGTGTGTGTGTGTGTGTGTGTGTGTGTGTGTGAAAGAGAGAGAGAGGGGGGGGAGAGGGAGAGGGAGAGAGAGACAGAGACAGAGAGACTCCTTTCTGGATTGTTCACAGCCTACTTCAGATACCAGGTGTGTGTGTGTGAGAGAGAGAGAGAGAGAGAGACAGAGAGACAGACAGAGACACAGAGAGAGAAATGAGGGTGGGTGGGAGGGGAGAATATGAAGAGAAAGAGAAGGAGGGAGGGGGGGAGGGAGAGTGTGTATGTGTGTGTGTGTGTGTGTGAGAGAGAGAGAGAGACAGAGACAGAGACAGACAACAAATGTTTACAACGTAGTTAGCAGAAAAACCCTTGTATTTTCTGAGTAAAGATTACTCAGAAAGGAGAAATATGAAAAGCTCTTCCAGAAACATGTGTGAAGCCTGTAAGTGAGACCCTCTTCCCAGATTTCAGAAACTTTTTAAAGATGTGGAAACTTTTCCAAGTCTCATCCTTGGTCTCTGTGAGTTGGAGCTGTCTCTTCTCTCCCGATGAATGGACTGCATTGCTAAGCCCGGCCTGCGGTCCAGCTGTGAGGCGTCACTGCTTGTGATGAGGAACAGAGAGAGGATCAGTTGCTATTGTGGAGCAACCCAAGCTGCATGATAGACCAAGGCGCTAGCTACATCCTCTTGTGTGTTGGCACAGTGTGTGAGGCCTTGAAGGGGTTCAGTGATAAGCACCCACATGCTGCGACAGGAAGGAAATTCTAGCTAGCCCGTATAAAACATGCAATCCAGGTATTTCATTTATAAGCTGTAAGCCTAGATTGGGCAGATTTTCAAACTATTCTAACTTAACACCCTAGCCAACTGTCCCTTGTGACTTGCTGTTTCTCCTGGCCATGTGCTCTCGGTCCATCCCCTCTCATGGTGGCTTCCTCCTCTTCCTCTGTGTCCTTTCTCCTTTTCCCTCTCTCTATGACCTCCAGCCAGGCAACTGAAAACTCATCCACATCTATCTACTGCTCAATCACAGGCTTTAGTCTCTATGGTCAGTTAATTTGGAGAGCAAGGCTATATAGCATCACTTTGTAGAGCATTTAGCGTCTGAATGAGAGCAGCCCCAAACCACCGCTTTACAACAAGCATCAGTCACAGCAGCTTCCGGGATGTCCTTGGACTTCACTCACCAGCCTTCAGAGACAGCCTGGGCCAGACCTGCAGGCTGACTACTCCTTCCCAATAAACATGCATATGAAAAAGACATGAATTGGAACAAGTAGAGCAGCTGTAGCAGTAATGCCTGCATTCTGCAGTGACCTCCAAGATTTTCCTTAAACAAGGACTTTAATACCTCGCCTTTGAGTCTGAAGAAATGTCAGACTGTGCATCTGCAAGTTACATACAGGCAATTCTCCCAGAGAGGTTTTATGATTGAATGGTGTGACCCAGGAAGCAAGTTAGACCAAAGTATTAACTCTGAGGTTATGGACCTCTGAGTGCACATGGAATTTATGTTGGTGAGGAAGCAGACATCTAGTTGTTCCCTTAACATGTAGCTCAGCATTGCTGAGGCCTTTCTGTCTAATGAGACTCGTTCTTGGCTAGAGTTGAACATACCTAAATGGACATCTGAGCCTGCTGATTCTTTCCGCGTGGGTGTATAGCAACTCAATCTAATTTAGTCACATGGTTTTTGTTCCTTACATCAGGTAGGTTTGATAATTTAATTCCCAGGACAGCGGCCCCACCAAATGGAGCATGCCTTCTGAATAACTTATGTGTGCTCATTCACAAATTATATGTACCTCAAAGGTCATCCATTCTGTTGTGTGGCTCTCAGAGGGGACTTCCAGCTTCCTGTTCACAAATCCTGATGGTTATCTTATGATGTAGGGCTTCTCTATTTCTTGTGTACATTGATATTATTTCCCAGGATTCTCTGCTATCATTGTGAAATGTTTTCTGCCTACTGTGGATCTTACGCCTCTGTCTTTAATCTTTTACTTGAATGCAGACAACCACTAGATTTGCATTTAGGACACACTCCCCAGAATTAACCCCTCATCTTGAATTAACGACCAATACTCAAGTCAGTTGCTGCTTCCCAGTTGTTTTCTATTTGAGCCTTGTGTGTGACTCCGAGGAACAACAGTCTCCTTAGAAACCAATGGCTTCCATTCCACACCAGGCTAAATTCTTTGCCTACATCCAAACACAGCCTAGCTTCCCTTATTCAGCAGACTTTTCTGTTACAACCCTTTGGCATTGCCTCTATTAATATTTCTGTAAATGCTAATTTGTAAGCTTTTATTAGGCACTTGCAAGTATGATTTCATTTCATCCTAAGACGAAACTTTGAATCAGACATTGGTGTAGGTCCATATCTGACTTGGTGACAAACACTTGTCTGTGTTAAGCAGTTGTTCATTTAGAGGAACGGGGCGCTAGTGAGCAGGAGGCTAGCTTCCTAGTCAAGGCACTTAGCTCACTTCCGCTGTTTTAACTGCAGTGCTCACATTTCACAGCCTCTCCGTTCTTCCTATGTTAAGTGTTTCCTCTTCCTGGTGTCTGGAGGGCTGTACGTCTCCATACATGTCTGCCTGCTGTGGTTGGAGTGTATTCCCTAAAGGCTCATGTATCAGAAGTGGGACCTGCAATGTCATGGTTGTGAGACGTGGATTATTAGAGGTCTAGTGAGAAGTGATTGGGTCCTCAGGGAACCAATGCAAAAAAGGATTCATTTAGTTCCCCAAACCAGGTCAGTTAGGGCAGCCGTGGCCATCATAGAGTGAGGCCATTCACCTGCTGGGTGCCTGCCTTACCTGACCAGCACCGTTTCTGCTCCTTTGCTATACTGTCTTAACAGATTTGCCCTCACCATTCACCTGCATTACGCTATCTAGATGCCCTAGCCAACAGAATGAGGGTTGGGATCAACAGCAACACGCACCCAGGGAAAAAAAATGCTGTCCTCATATATGTTGATATAGCCACACAAAAAGGACTGTCTTCTCCTTTTCTACATTAAAGGACAGCCTTCTCATTCTTTCCTGTAACAAACTACCAGTGTCTGGAAGCAGAGAAGTGCTCCGGGTTTTAAGGCCGTGCTACGAGACTGGGTGTTCATGCAGAGGAGGACAATGAGCCAACTGTAGGCAGCTTCAAAGCGATTCGGGAGGTTTTAACAGAAGATATTAAGGGACAACTGGCAACTGTACGGGTTACAATAACAGGTTGGCTTAAAACAATGAAGCTTACTAAAGTATCTACCTGTTAAATGACATGGTGAAGGGCCTTTTCTTTAAAACCACTCCAACAATGGAAGAAAAAAAGTTGAGGAAGCAGCCTTGAAAAACTTAAATCAGTAACAGGGTTTCATTACGTTTTTTTTTTTTTTCTGTCTTTTTATGTTTTAAAGTTGCCACAGTAAAATGTTTTAAAAGTAATTAAAACTAAGAACCGCTTTCAGAACTTAAATGAAAGACTGTTCACCCTGCCAAGCTTCTAAATGTTCTTGATCCCACTTCTCTTTCAGGGACAAGCGGACACATTCTTGTCCTGTTCCAACCCTTTGGGTCATGTTCACTTTATCCCGCAGAGGGTATGTCTCTTAAAGGCACAGATCATAACGTGCTCTCCTCTGTATCTCCCTGAAAGCCACTGTGGCATCTGCAGGGGCAGTGGGCGTGGAGTGCGGGCGTGGCCCAGGGCGAGAAGTGCTACGGTGCTACAGATGCTGTGATGTTCATTTTCCATCCTTTGTGAGGACCCGCTGTAAAAATATCCTCAGTCTCATTCCCAAGAATAGTTCCCTTCTCCTGGTTTATTTTTATCATGTGGACACTGGGAGCCTTGTACATGATCATTTTCCTTCTTTGTATTGCTACCCAAAGCTTAGAATTACATTTGTGGCCCACCCACAGCAAGAGTGCCGGCATTTGCAGGCTGTAGTTTGTGTGCTGGCGTTGTTCCTGGTCTCCCTCTTTAATGTCACTGTTTTTCTTCTTCCTCTCGTCAGATATTCCACTTGCCTTTTTTTTTTTTTCTTACAGGATTATAATAATTCATGTGAGTGGTATTAGTTTCTCCGTAGAATCTATCCAGACATAAATAGTGTTTTCTGGGTACCATTGTTCCTGATGTCAGATCACAGTGCCTGCCGTGTCTGTGGAGTAAGCAGCATGGGGAAGTACTTTATATTTTAACTAGGTCTCAAGTCAATAACTCTGCAAAATAGGTGTGCTGACTCCAGTTTTCTCAGATGCTAAATCAGAGGCCAGAGGCGCCGTTCCTCAGCTCACACAGCTGGCAGACACCAGACTCCAGATCGGAGCCTGCTTTCGTCAGCTTCTGTGTATTCCGCCCAAGCTTTCCTTCCGTCATATTTACATGTAAGCATTACAAGTTATGAAGTGGTATTGCTAGTAAGATGTCAAAACACACAAAATAATATTTCATTCATTCATTCATTCATTCATTTCTTAACACAGTTGCATATCTATTCCAAGGCATCTCCTTCGTTTCCTCTGTCCCATCCAGTTCTCTGATGATGACATAAAAGATAATCACAGCAAAAAGAAAAAAAGGATGCAAGGGAGGGAGGAAGGGAGGGAAGGAAGGGGAGAGTTAGTTATATAGGGAGGGTGAAGAGGAAACGGCCAAGCTGCTCTGGTTGAGATGAAAGTTTTGGATGTAGGGGGACTCAGATAACACTGTAGGAGTGGAAGAGAAGAGACTGGCCCAGGCAGGCAAGCATCAGAAGGCTCGCACGCTCGCACGCTCGCCCTTTAGACTGTTCCTTTGTCAGTGGGCTCTGCCCAAGCCATCCAGTCCTTCTACCTGTTCAGTGGCAGTGGTATTAGAAACTGATGTTCATGGTGCACCGACTCTGCGCCTGGCACCTTGTTCAGTATTTTGATTGTATTCACTTCTATTTGATTTTCATATTATGAGAGAGAAATCTGCACGCGTGTGCAGACACACACACACACACACACACACACAGAAGCTAGTTAATCAGCCCATCTAGTACCACAGTTAGAGATGCAGACAGAGTCAGGCAGAACTCAAGAGCTAGTTTCTTAATTGCCTCTGTGGTCATCACCATGTCCCTGGGCTCCGTCATCAGCGGCTATGGGCTGTCTCCACATCTGTGAGCCATCTCTTTTCCTGAAGACCTAGCTCAGGAGCGACTCTCTTCATCACCAAACCTTTCATTCCCTTCCTTTTCTACATCACTGTGTTTTCTTACAACGTCCATGGATAGCCCTTCACCCCCATCCTCTTAGCGCTCTCCTCTCTTCCCTACACTGTAGTTACCGACAGTCTTCTGAACATTACATTCCTCGGAGACCAGGTTTCTATTTTACTCATCTCCAGACTCCCTGCGGCTCTCTCAGTATCCCATTCTGCACAGATCCTCACTGAATGCAGACATGGAAAATGTTACTTAGGTCAGCATTTTCCTATCAAGCATCCTGGTAATGCTTTATCTACTAAGGTCAATACAATGGTCTATAAATGAGGCTGTTGGTGGTTTTCAGCCCATTCCCAGTGAGAAGCAAGAACGCCTGCCCGCCTCTCCATTCCATCACTGCAATTTGACAATGGTTATTTTCCCTGGAGTTGAAGATGAGAATAACAGTATGGGGGAGTCTGGCTTTCTCAGAGGCAGTAAGTGATAGCAGGAAATGCACATTTGTCAGCCTTTATCCTCCTCAAAAGAGGGAGTTCCAGGAGTTGACTCACCCTCCGTAGAAAGTGAGCTAACTCTCCAGTAAACAGACCTAAATAAGAAACCGCATATTGCTATGTGCATAATTCCTGAGGACAAAATTGCCTTTAGACAGAGTAGGCTATTGCCATTTTGAACTTATAACATATCTTCAGACTTATAAACTAAGCATCGTGGTTTTACAACAGTGAGCATCACCCCACCGTTATAAAATGTCACAGAGCTCTGCTGGTTCCACTAGAGCTGTGGAAGCAGTTCTATCCACCAGTCATGCTTTCTGAGGGTCCTGAAGCTGTAACAATAAACAAAGCAGATGTTGTGGCCACCGGTCCCAGACCTGGCCCATCAGGAGCTCAGAATAGCCAGCACTCGGCTCTGAGATAGACATCTGTCATTCTTCTCATCAGCTCCAGGCTGTGCGAAAACAGCCCTTCATTCTGTCATTGTCAGTGAGCACTGTGGGGACTTGGTTATGATCAGTGTGCCCCAGGATGGCCCATTGACCTGTGCCTTTCGGATGAGCGTGTCACACATGATGAGGAATTACTCTTCCTGCAGTGACTAACCAGCCTGCACATTTTAATGCATGGTCTGTCCCCCACTTCTGCCCACTGTGTTCTCAGGTCTTCGGTTTTTTCAGACGCAGGGAGGGCTACACGCACATCAGACAGGCAGCTTTCAACGGGCGCAGGTCTCATCTTTCCTGGCGCACGGCCGCCTGCCTTTTCCTTACACATTTTTTTTTGTCATTGAGAGGTTATGACAACATGAGCCATGTTGTATTTATAAACATCACGTGTTTCCTTGATCTGGCTGCAGTTTCTGCCAGACAGCACACAGGGAAGAAACATTTCTAGTTGGCTCGGCATTGGTTTTCGTTAGGCTGATTTCCGGAACAGGAAAATAATGCATTCCTGCAGCTTTAGCTCTCGGAGAGAAGTAATACCTCTGAATGTCCGTGAAATGGTTTTAACAAGGGTGGCTCTTGCTCCTTTAAACCACATGTTTTGACTAAAAGCTTCCTTCTGTAAGAAAGCAAAGCTTAGCATTTAGTCACCATGAAGACACAGAGCTGGAAGCATTGGACAGACGGGTGGTTCTGAGGTCTCTGCGAGTCTAGAAAGTTTCTCCTAGAAAAGAACAGACCACGGAAGATGAAAGGTAAGATCTGATCTGCCTCTAAAACAGGCTGCGATCCTTCGAGACTCCTCTGTCCGGGCTCTGGCACTGACTGTATCCTTTTCTCTGTCGTGAAGAGGCTAATGTATTCACTCCAGTGAGGAACTGGAGTGGGAGGTTTTATAGGAACTTCTTGCATGCTGCTTTGAAAGCGATCTCATTGATATTGGAATTGCTCCATTTTTAAAGATCCCCTTTTGATTCCACTGGGACTGTCTCTGATATGCAGATAGATCCGTGATCCAGGAGCCCGTTTCTGTTTAACCTTGTAGTTTAGCAAAGGTTTTGAAGGGTCTGCGCAGTTTGCATGAACTCTTTCACTTATGGGTTTGTGGCAGTCTTCGGTAGTTTCTTAAAGATGTTGTCTTTCATTCAGTTCTGAGATCAGGGGAGAGAAGTGAAGAGAAATGAGAGGAAGCTGTGTGTGGCTTGTAGCATTCTGGGGAAGTTTTTCCTGGCAAATTCATCTTAAATTCTTTAATAAGAAGATATCAGTTTAAGCTTATGAAGGACTGCTGAACAAGTGTCTAGTTTTTAAACAGCCTGTTATGTGGAGTTTAATGATTACCTGGAAGCCGCTGAAAGAAATTATGTTTACCTGTGACAATGGTTCTGTGTGACATCACGTTATGGAGTACTTTTAAATGAATTGAATGTGCGACATTGCCCTTTTAAGCTCGTCAGCGTCATCTTAAAGGAACACAAACCTTCACGGATCTGCCCATCTCTACTGGAGTGTTTTGATCCCACCTTATAGATTAGTTGTAGACATTGTCATGCGATATGATCTTCATTCCATTTACCATTTCATATAGTCAACATAGTAGCCATGGGGTATAAATACTGATACCCATTTTTAAGATTGGAAAACTGAGGCTGAGGGAGATGAAAGTAACAAGATCACACAGTACTAAGCAGCAGAGTTGAGATGTTACCCCAGGCTTTCCCTCCCAGAGCCTTTGTGTCTTCCCGCGACACTGCTTGGCCTCACCAATCCCTGAGCACTTCCCTGCAGACAGCTTCTATTGGGAATAGAGAAATTGTCATATTTACTCGGTATCAAAATATTATCTTGAGTTGCGGAAGGTTTTGTTGTTCTTGTTGTTTGGGGGCGGTGTGTGTGTGTGTGTCTCGTTTATTTGGTGTTTTGTAATTTGGGAGCCTTCAAAGCCTGAAACTATTTCAGGCTGATGTTCTGTTTACCCTGGGGCCAGGTTACAAGTTAAGGTGAGGGCAGACACCCACCACACTGTGGCTGTTGCCGGTTTCTACTGTTTCCTTTCCACAATCGCTAAGTTGTAGGGGGGAGGGGAGAACAAAACAAAAAACAAAACCACCCGTGTTTGTTTGTGGGACAGAGCAGAATCTGTGAGTTTGGTGTGGAGCTGAGTCTTTACTAATGAATATTGAAGGGGAATCTGAGGTTAAGGCTGCAGGCTTTGCTTTAAACCTTCTCCAGTGCTCTGCCTAGCTCCTCCAGAAGATACAGAGGTGAGCTCAACAGCGGAAAATACCTAGTGATTTGTTATGCAAAGTTCTCACCAGGGATGCAGCTGCTCACGTGACACAGGTTTGGGGTTTCAGCATCAAGGCAGCCTGCCTCCGACTCTATTGAGCAAATTAGGAACATTTCAAAGCGAAGCTCCTTCTGTAGATTAATATATACTATGTTGTTGTTGTTGTTGTTGTTACTTTTAAATCCGGGGTTGACCAAAAATCCAGCCCACCTAAATATCACCAAGAAGCTGCTTGGTTTCTCTGCAGCTGCTCAGCAGCCCCACCCATCCAGAGCCTCTGCCTCTGTTGGCTGGAGAGGTTTGGCCCCACCCCTCT